>NC_051311.1:20753213-21056244 GCF_015220235.1 Choloepus didactylus
GGGTAAAGGTCTAGGAAGAGTATTCAAAGAAATTGTTGGGGAAAACTTCCCAAATCTTCTAAACAACATAAATACACAAATCATAAATGCTCAGCGAACTCCAAATAGAATAAATGCAAATAAACCCACTCCGAGACATATACTGATCACACTGTCAAACACAGAAGAGAAGGAGCAAGTTCTGAAAGCAGCAAGAGAAAAGCAATTCACCACATACAAAGGAAACAGCATCACACTAAGTAGTAACTACTCAGCAGCCACCATGGAGGCGAGAAGGCAGTGGCACGATATATATAAAATTCTGAGTGAGAAAAATTTCCAGCCAAGAATACTTTATCCAGCAAAGCTCTCCTTCAAACTTGAGGGAGAGCTTAAATTTTTCACAGACAAACAAATGCTGAGAGAATTTGCTAACAAGAGACCTGCCCTACTGGAGATACTAAAGGGAGCCCTACAGACAGAGAAACAAAGAAAGGACAGAGAGACTTGGAGAAAGGTTCAGTACTAAAGTGATTCGGTATGGGTACAATAAAAGATATTAATAGACAGAGGGGAAAAATATGACAAACATAAACCAAAGGATAAGATGGCTGATTCAAGAAATGCCTTCACGGTTATAACGTTGAATGTAAATGGATTAAACTCCCCAATTAAAAGATATAGATTCGCAGAATGGATCAAAAAAAATGAACCATCAATATGTTGCATACAAGAGACTCATCTTAGACACAGGGACACAAATAAACTGAAAGTGAAAGGATGGAAAAAAATATTTCATGCAAGCTACAGCCAAAAGAAAGCAGGTGTAGCAATATTAATCTCAGATAAAATAGACTTCAAATGCAGGGATGTTTCGAGAGACAAAGAAGGCCACTACATACTAATAAAAGGGGCAATTCAACAAGAAGAAATAACAATCGTAAATGTCTATGCACCCAATCAAGGTGCCACAAAATACATGAGAGAAACACTGGCAAAACTAAAGGAAGCAATTGATGTTTCCACAATAATTGTGGGAGACTTCAACACATCGCTCTCTCCTATAGATAGATCAACCAGACAGAAGACCAATAAGGAAATTGAAAACCTAAACCATCTGATAAATGAATTAGATTTAACAGACATATACAGGACATTACATCTCAAATCACCAGGATACACATACTTTTCTAGTGCTCACGGAACTTTCTCCAGAATAGATCATATGCTGGGACATAAAACAAGCCTCAATAAATTTAAAAAGATAGAAATTATTCAAAGCACATTCTCTGACCACAATGGAATACAATTAGAAGTCAATAACCATCAGAGACTTAGAAAATTCACAAATACCTGGAGGTTAAACAAAACACTCCTGAACAATCAGTGGGTTAAAGAAGAAATAGCGAGAGAAATTGCTAAATATATAGAGACGAATGAAAATGAGAACACAACATACCAAAACATATGGGATGCAGGAAAAGCAGTGCTAAGGGGGAAATTTATAGCACTAAATGCATATATTAAAAAGGAAGAAAGAGCCAAAATCAAAGAACTAATGGATCAACTGAAGAAGCTAGAAAATGAACAGCAAACCAATCCTAAACCAAGTACAAGAAAAGAAATAACAAGGATTAAAGCAGAAATAAATGACATAGAGAACAAAAAACCAATAGAGAGGATAAATATCACCAAAAGTTGGTTCTTTGAGAAGATCAACAAGATTGACAAGCCCCTAGCTAGACTGACAAAATCAAAAAGAGAGAAGACCCATATAAACAAAATAATGAATGAAAAAGGTGACATAACTGCAGATCCTGAAGAAATTAAAAAAATTATAAGAGGATATTATGAACAACTGTATGGCAACAAACTGGAAAATGTAGAAGAAATGGACAATTTCCTGGAAACATACGAACAACCTAGACTGACCAGAGAAGAAGTAGAAGACCTCAACCAACCCATCACAAGTAAAGAGATCCAATCAGTCATCAAAAATCTTCCCACAAATAAATGCCCAGGGCCAGATGGCTTCACAGGGGAATTCTAACAAACTTTCCAGAAAGAACTGACACCAATCTTACTCAAACTCTTTCAAAACATTGAAGAAAATGGAACACTACCTAACTCATTTTATGAAGCTAACATCAATCTAATAGCAAAACCAGGCAAAGATGCTACAAAAAAGGAAAACTACCAGCCAATCTCCCTAATGAATATAGATGCAAAAATCCTCAACAAAATACTTGCAAATCGAATCCAAAGACACATTAAAAAAATCATACACCATGACCAAGTGGGGTTCATTCCAGGCATGCAAGGATGGTTCAACATAAGAAAATCAATCAATGTATTACAATACATTAACAAGTCAAAATGGATAAATCAATTGATCATCTCAATAGATGCTGAAAAAGCATTTGACAAAATCCAACATCCCTTTTTGATAAAAACACTTCAAAAGGTAGGAATTGAAGGAAACTTCCTCAACATGATAAAGAGCATATATGAAAAATCCACAGCCAGCATAGTACTCAATGGTGAGAGACTGAAAGCCTTCCCTCTAAGATCAGGAACAAGACAAGGATGCCCGCTGTCACCATTGTTATTCAACATTGTGCTGGAAGTGCTAGCCAGGGCAATCCGAAAAGACAAAGAAATAAAAGGCATCCAAATTGGAAAAGAAGAAGTAAAACTGTCATTGTTTGCAGATGACATGATCTTATATCTAGAAAACCCTGAGAAATCGACGATACAGCTACTAGAGCTAATAAACAAATTTAGCAAAGTAGCGGGATACAAGGTTAATGCACATAAGTCAGTAATGTTTCTATATGCTAGAAATGAACAAACTGACGAGACACTCAAGAAAAAGATACCATTTTCAATAGCAACTAAAAAAATCAAGTACCTAGGAATAAACTTAACCAAAGATGTAAAAGACCTATACAAAGAAAACTACATAACTCTACTAAAAGAAATAGAAGGGGACCTTAAAAGATGGAAAAATATTCCATGTTCATGGATAGGAAGACTAAATGTCATTAAGATGTCAATTCTACCCAAACTCATCTACAGATTCAATGCAATACCAATCACAATTCCAACAACCTACTTTGCAGACTTGGAAAAGCTAGTTATCAAATTTATTTGGAAAGGGAAGATGCCTCGAATTGCTAAAGACACTCTAAAAAAGAAAAACGAAGTGGGAGGACTTACACTCCCTGACTTTGAAGCTTATTATAAAGCCACAGTTGCCAAAACAGCATGGTACTGGCACAAAGATAGACATATAGATCAGTGGAATCGAATTGAGAATTCAGAGATAGACCCTCAGATCTATGGCCGACTGATCCTTGATAAGGCCCCCAAAGTCCCTGAACTGAGTCATAATGGTCTTTTCAACAAATGGGGCTGGGAGAGTTGGATATCCATATCCAAAAGAATGAAAGAGGACCCCTACCTCCCCCCCTACACAAAAATTAACTCAAAATGGACCAAAGATCTCAACATAAAAGAAAGTACCATAAAACTCCTAGAAGATAATGTAGGAAAACATCTTCAAGACCTTGTATTATGCGGCCACTTCCTAGACTTTACACCCAAAGCACAAGCAACAAAAGAGAAAATAGATAAATGGGAACTCCTCAAGCTTAGAAGTTTTTGCACCTCAAAGGAATTTCTCAAAAAGGTAAAGAGGCAGCCAACTCAATGGGAAAAAACTTTTGGAAACCATGTATCTGACAAAAGACTGATATCTTGCATATATAAAGAAATCCTACAACTCAATGACAATAGTACAGACAGCCCAATTATAAAATGGGCAAAAGATATGAAAAGACAGTTCTCTGAAGAGGAAATACAAATGGCCAAGAAACACATGAAAAAATGCTCAGCTTCACTAGCTATTAGAGAGATGCAAATTAAGACCACAGAGATACCATCTAACAACGATTAGAATGGCTGCCATTAAACAAACAGGAAACTACAAATGCTGGAGGGGATGTGGAGAAATTGGAACTCTTATTCATTGTTGGTGGGACTGTATAATGGTTCAGCCACTCTGGAAGTCAGTCTGGCAGTTCCTTAGAAAACTAGATATAGAGTTACCGTTCGATCCAGCGATTGCACTTCTCGGTATATACCCGGAAGATCGGAAAGCAGTGACAGGAACAGATATCTGCACGCCAATGTTCATAGCAGCATTATTCACAATTGCCAAGAGATGGAAACAACCCAAATGTCCTTCAACAGATGAGTGGATAAATAAAATGTGGTATATACACACGATGGAATACTACGCGGCAGTAAGAAGGAACGATCTCGTGAAACATATGACAACATGGATGAACCTTGAAGACATAATGCTGAGCGAAATAAGCCAGGCACAAAAAGAGAAATATTATATGCTACCACTAATGTGAACTTTGAAAAATGTAAAACAAATGGTTTATAATGTAGAATGTAGGGGAACTAGCAGTAGAGAGCAATTAAGGAAGGGGGAACAAAAATCCAAGAAGAACAGATAAGCTATTTAACGCTCTGGGGATGCCCAGGTATGATTATGGTCTGTTAATTTCTGATGGATATAGTAGGAACAAGTTCACAGAAATGTTGCTATATTAGGTAACTTTCTTGGGGTAAAGCAGGAACATGTTGGAAGTTAAGCAGTTATCTTAGGTTAGTTGTCTTTTTCTTACTCCCTTGTTATGGTCTCTTTGAAATGTTCTTTTATTGTATGTTTGTTTTCTTTTTAACTTTTTTTCATACAGTTGATTTAAAAAAGAAGGGAAAGTTAAAAAAAAAAAAAAAGAAAAACAAGGAAAGAAAGATGTAATGCCCCCTTGAGGAGCCTGTGGAGAATGCAGGGGTATTCGCCTACCCCACCTCAATGCTTGCTATCATGACCACAGACATAGGGGACTGGTGGTTTAATGGGTTGAGCCCTCTACCATAGGTTTTACCCTTGGGAAGACGGTTGCTGTAAAGGAGAGGCTAGGCCTCCCTATGGTTGTGCCTAAGAGCCTCCTCCTGAATGCCTCTTTGTTGCTCAGATGTGGCCCTCTCTCTCTGGCTAAGCCAACTTGAAAGGTGAAATCACTGCCCTCCCCCCTAAGTGGGATCAGACACCCAGGGGAGTGAATCTCCCTGGCAACGTGGAATATGACTCCCGGGGAGGAATGTAGACCTGGCATCGTGGGATGGAGAACATCTTCTTGACCAAAAGGGGGATGTGAAAGGAAATGAAATAAGCTTCAGTGGCAGAGAGATTCCAAAAGGAGCCGAGAGGTCACTCTGGTGGGCACTCTTACGCACACTTTAGACAACCCTTTTTAGGTTCTAAAGAATTGGGGTAGCTGGTGGTGGATACCTGAAACTATCAAACTACAACCCAGAATCCAAGAATCTCGAAGACAATTGTATAAAAATGTAGCTTATGAGGGGTGACAATGGGATTGGGAAAGCCTTAAGGACCACACTCCACTTTGTCTAGTTTATGGATGGATGAGTAGAAAAATAGGGGAAGGAAACAAACAGACAAAGGTATCCAGTGTTCTTTTTTACTTCAATTGTTCTTTTTCACTCTAATTATTATTCTTGTTATTTTTGTGTGTGTGCTAATGAAGGTGTCAGGGATTGATTTAGGTGATGAATGTACAACTATGTAATGGTACTGTAAACAATCGAAAGTACGATTTGTTTTGTATGACTGCGTGGTATGTGAATATATCTCAATAAAATGAAGATAAAAAAAAAGACACTTTTAAGAGAATAAAGACAAATCACATGCTAGAAGAAAGTATTTACAAAGCATCCAGACTTGCATCCAGAATGCAGAAAGTATAAAAAACTTTCAAAATGAAATAATAATAATAATCTAACAACCCAATAAAAAGAGCAAAGATTTTAACAGACTCTCATCAAAGAAGATATACAAATGGCTAATAAACACATGAAAAGATGCTCAGCATCATTAGTTTTCTGGAAAATGAAAATTTAAACCACAATCTAATATCACTACACACCTACTAGAATGGATAAAATCACAATAATTGACTGTACCAAGTGCAAGAAGAATAGGGCAACTGAAACTGGCATACATTGCTAGTGGGAATGTAAATGGTACTAGCACTTTGTAAAACATATTGGCCGTTTCTTACAAAGTTAAGGCACATTGATCATGTGATCCATTATATGCCTGAGAAAAGGAAACAAATGTCCATATAAAGACTTGACCATGAATATTCCTCACAGCTTTATTTGTAATAACTACAAACTGAAAGCAACCCAAATGTTCATCAATTAAACAAATTTTGGTGTATCCATACAAAAAGAATATTATTCAAAAAGAAAAGGAAGAAATGATTGATACATCAAAATCTTGATGAGTCTCAAAATAACCATCCTGAGTAAAAGAAGTGAAACAAAAAAAATGCATAGTATATGATTCCATTTACATTAAATACAAGCTTCTTCTCAATAAAAGAAAATAACATAGACTGACATAAATCTTCCTGCAGTATGTGAAGTTTTTTTATTCGCTTTTTGGACACTTCCAGCCTCCCTATAATGAGAAGCATGATGATGCCTTGAGATCTGGAGAAGGTGATGCAATTCTTCTTAATCACTGGTTAAAATACTGGATAAATTCTGATCCACGTTTGATATTTTAAATGTAAAGGCAGACATTAAGAAACATATTTGTAATATACACTTACCAAAATGATCACAAAACATTATTACGTTACACATGTTTTTCCAATAAGAGTAATGAACAAGTTTATTGCTCCAACTTAATGTCAGAGGACATTAACAAGAAGAAACAAAATCCTAGTAAAGACAGTGGGAAGGGATTACTATGTGCCTTTGGACATAATTTAGGGAATATGGAAAAGTTGATGCATAGGAGAATCCATCTTGATAGGTTTTACTCTTACAAACTCTTTTTTGTTCTTGGTTTCAATGAGAAATGGCTTTGGACAAAAATTCAGAGGAATGAATTTCAATATAAATTATCAAAGAGGTATTTGGCCTCATATAGATAGCTCTAGAAGAGAATATTTACATGTTTTCTCTTGAGAACAACAAAAAAATCATTAGTAAAATAAACCTAGACAAAAAAAAACCAGTATATTTTCTCTGTATATCACAGTAAAAAATTTCAATCCTGTAGTCAAGCAGAACTATATTCAAATCTGGGCTGGCATTCATACATTCATTCATTCATTTGATTTCATTCAGAAATACTTACAGAGCATTCTATATGCAAGAGACTAAGGGCACTGGTTATATAATCATGTTTAAAAACAAAGTTTTTGGTAAATCCAAATGGAGTTTACCATCTAGTGGTGTGAGGCAGATAAGAAACAGTAATGTATGTTATATCAAGTGGTGGAAAGTCCTAGGAAGGGAAAAAAAAGCTCATGTATTAACATGGAGATGACAGGGGAAGAAATAGGTTAGAGGGAAAACTGTGAAGTTTGTTTTGTGACAATGTATCAAAAGTCTCTCAGACACCCAAGTAAGATGCCAAGGAGATTTGCTTGAACATCTTTGATTAGTTGTTACAATTTCTGAGTCTCCTCTGACGTTTTAATTTGCTACCTTGTCTTCCTGTTTCTTTTTGCTGATATCTAGCCAATTGATAATCTTGATAAGTTAACAATGAAGAGTTAAATGAGTAAACTCTGAAAGTTTGTCTTTCTTTTCTAGGCTTTTATTGTTGACTGGCTTTGTGTTAAGGCTCTTTTTTGATGCTTGGTGCAACTTATTCTAGACCTTTAGAATAGCCCATGCTTAACTAATCAGATTTTTCTCAGCTCTCTTCATCTGATTCTTGCCCTGGATATGTGGTACAATTTTTAGGACTGTATGTTTTGTATGATTGTTTTGCCTCTGGGAGAAAGCTTCCTTTCTTTTGTTCCTTCTCCAGGTATCTTAATCTGCTCCATTGGTTTTCATGCAGAATTCTCTCTGCAGCTCCTGTGATGTGTTTAAATTCTTTCCATCACTCAGTGCCCCATTTTTCTTATATTTTTCAGTTCTGGGACACTTCCATCTTACAGTAGTTCAGTTTGAACCCTCCCCCCTTTTTTTCTCTGTGAGGCTTTTCTTCCTCCGGTTTCTCCTCTGTCCTTGGGAGTCAGATGGGGTAAATCCAGAAAGATGAATCACTCCAGAAAAGTCTACTTTGCGTTTTGATTGTCCAGCCAACAGGAACTGGATGGCATGAGTGCAGCAATTGCCAGCCTTTATAACTCAGTCTCTCTTCCCCCATCCAGGAGGGGATCCTTTTGTATGTAGCATTTCTCAGTGACTTGTGTTCTACCCTAGTTCTCCATGGACTATTTCCCTGTGCCTGCGTTTGTGTAGGGTTCTAACTCCTTGCTGTGAGTGCTTCTATAATCTGGGTCCCTGACAGGAGGTGGGTGTGGGGCAGGTGGAATCTGGGCTGCTGCCTCTGAGCAACTCCCAAGTTGTGTAGGACACCATCATACTTTTTTTCTTATTATTTACATAATGTTATGCTGAACTTCAATGCATATAAATCTTTGTACTTATATCTCATTCATTTCTAGAAATAAATTATTCCCTCAGAGGATTTTGAATTTCTTAAGTCACAAATAATATTGGCAAATTATACTACAGGATGGCTATACATATGACAATTTTGAAGAAATATCAGGGTTTTTAAACTTGGAAAGTTGTGGTGGTAGGAGCAGGGGTTTCTGATGAAAAAAAGCACAGCAAAGAGATAAGCACAGGCAAAGCCAAACCAGGGAAATAGTTCTTGACCAGGTTAGGAAACTGTATGCTGTTTGATATGTTTGGAGCACAGAATTTGGAGACAGCATAAAAGGGTGGCTATTTAGAGATAAATAGGTGTCAGGTCTTAGAGAACCACATGTGTCTTTTTAAGGAGCTTGGACCTTAGTAGTATGGAGCAAGTTGCTACAATGGTGTGTTGTAGGAACACAGTATCAGAGCACAATAGACACTTTAAGCAAATGGTCCCTTTATTGTACAGAATAAAGAATCCACAAAGGGCAAATTTCCCTGTCACTTTTATAGCACAAAGGATCCAAAAAAGCAGGGGACAAGTCCCATCATGACCAGTCTCCAAGGTGCATGTCCCACTTTTCTTTGGAGAAGAGAGACCAACTGTACTGTTTGAATGTGTTTTTTAATCCACTTTGGGGGAGAGGGTCCCTGCCATTGAAAATTTGTGTTCTGATAAGCATCTGGGGCAGCTTGTTTCTGGTTTCTGGGTTAAGATCTGGCTTTAGATCTTTCTTTAGACTTAACATCTCCCCCAGGCTGGGGAATGGCATACCATAGAAAAGGAGGTGGGGGTAGCAGAAGGTTGGAGAATGGCTGCTTAGGGTGTATTTGCAACTCCCCCAGAGAAGGCGGTAGGTGGGATCTGGGCAATGGCCACTTACTGGGTGTCTGATTTCCCTAAAAGACAGTGCATCTGATCTACATTTTAGAAAGATCACCCTAGAAGAAGTTGAGAATATGGAAGACAAGGACATCTGGGAAAAGGAGTGACTTAAATTAAGGCCCTAAGCAACTCTTAGAAAAATTCATACAATGAATTAGAAGCTTGGAGTAAGGAGGTATATAGAGGACCTCATGGGTCTTCAAAATCCCCTTATACTTCCTCTTCTGTAGAGGCTTGGGAATTAAAATATTCAATTCCCAAGACTCCTTTTCATCAGTGAGGACTGTATGAGATTATTTTCTCCAGTTATTTTTAAGGCAGTAAAGCTGAGTGTAGTTCCCCATAAAATTCTAGGCATGTCCCAGCTCGCAGGCAGGCTTGCCCTGCCCTCCTCATTCTATCTGGGATTAAGGGTGTGGTACCTGAACACTCAGGGGCCAATTTGAATCCATTAGGACGCAAACCACTTACAATGGATGGTGGAGCAGAAACAGAAGTTCAAAGGAGAAAGAAATTGGAAAAAAAGACTATGAAATGAATTTCAGAATCGTTAAAAGAATTCAGCAAGTGGTGATGTCCATGAAGCCAAGCCAGACCACACTTTCAAGAAATGGTGAACAATCCAATGCTACAGAGAGACCGTTCAGTTTCAGTGGTCTGATAGGGGCAGAAGCCATAAATAAAAATTGAATGCAGTCAAGGGAGTGTAGACAGTGCTCTTGACTGCAGACAGTGCCCTGGTTTTTAACTGTGTAAAATGTGGCCACTCCTCTTGGAACAGGACTTTCTCCCTAAGTGCTTAAATTGACCTTCATTAGAGCAGTTGGAAGAAACAAGCTCAAGTGTCTTCCACGGAGTGCATGGGAATAAATAAAAATTCATTGTTATTTGTGTGAATGCATAGTGTCTCAATTTTCATAATTTGATTTTTTGAAATTTTATCAGAAGCATTCATGGCAGCTTTAAATGAGGTTAAAATAATATGTAGTTTAGGTATAAATATTTTGAATGAATCAGAATCTAAGGAAATTGTATTGGACAGCTGTTGAAATACATAGCACAAAATTGCCCACAGCTCACTTTACTAGAAACTCCAAAATCTCTAAAAACAACACATCTTGGCTTTTAATGTTTCAATAACTTTTAAATATGCCTTTTATTTATATAGAATTATATTTTCTATTTTGGCTTGTCTTTCTGTTCTCAAATGATTCATGCAACTTTCCATAAAACAATGTTTATGATCTGCCAATAAATGCATTCCCTTAATTCTGAAAGGATTCTATGGGTTTTTACAAAATGTCATATAAAATGAAGGACAAGATAATTGTTTGATTAGCCCATGGATGGTTAATGACTGGAAAAAATGTGGTTGACATAAAGAAACTCATTAAAATATATTGGAGAGTGGGATCTAGAAAACAAATGAGTAAAAACAGTAAATGAGTAGTACGTAATTAACCCTAGAAAACCAGAGGAAGACTGAAGAATTTTTTTTTTTTTTTTTAATTTCTTTGGACTGCAAACTAAAAAAAAAAAGCTACTTGCTTTTAAACCCATCAGGATGCCCCTGCCTTCCCAACTTGGTTCATAACAAGTTACAGTCTATCACAAATCTGGGTACTTACCAGGCTTTTATAGCAAATGAGAAAATAGTAAAGTTAATGCTCCTTAACAGGATTTTCATTTGCACCAGTTTCATTCTGAGTATGACAAATCCTTTCAATACAACTCAATCTTTACACAAAAATGATTTAAAATGGACTATTACATTGGTACAGTAATTGAACTTTCCCCCTCGGCTATGAGAAAATCATCATGTCTTTAGTAATAAAGACTTTAAAACAACTGAATTTCAATACAAAGAATAGCCTCCAAGGCTGAGGGCTAATTTCTCATGATATTTTTTCCATTTTCTCATGCTCATACCTATCATTCTGAGTCTCTCAAGTCCAGTTTCTTTAATGTCTTCCTCTACTTTCCTCCTGGAAGATGTGATTGTCCTTTCGGCCATAAAGGACAAATTACTTTACTTCTAAGTAGGTTACCATCACTATATAAATTTTTCAGTTAGTGTGTGGCATATGCATTTTATTCTAAACTATGTAGTGGAACGCTCAGTTTTTTTTTTTACTTTTAGAAGTGTGGGATTTCACATTCTACTCTTTGATCTATATAAAACCATATGGTCTTCCTGACCTTGGAAAATGTACAGGATATAGGGCAAATGAGAATATGCATAGGCTGTTGAAAATCTATTGAGAAATAAGAGACCATAGCAGAAGAAGTAAAATTATCCTGATCACCTAAAGCATCTACAGCTCCATTCTTTGGATACACCAGGCAAGAGATCAGAATTTTTGTAAATAATATTGAATATCAAAACACAATCAAAAGCATTGATTGTGACACTAAAATATTCTTGTCAATGTTAGAACTTTCACCAGGCAGATTATCCGTATATGCATTAAATACATATATGGAAGGGGGCAACAAAACCTGTATAAGTCAGTGAGTCTAGCATCCTAGGCAAGTAGAATTTGGTCCAATAAGTTGAAATTTCTTGGTTTAATTACAATAAGGTACCTGACTTTGAGGAGTCTGGGAAACTCAATCAAATGTTTTCTTCACTTTTTATCTAATTCTAAAGTTGTTTTGTTTTTTGTTAAAGCTATTGCCATAGTAATTTCACATTGTATACTGTAATTACCTTTTTACTTACCTGTATCCTGAAGTAGATAAATTCCATGAAAGAACTTATCATGGCAAAGTTATTCATTCTTCATCATTTTATCCTACCAAAGGATTTTATCCTCAGAAGCTAACAAAGAGTTTGGAATATAACATATGCTAAAACAAAACATGTGACTTAAAGTAAATTGAAGAAACATAAAGCCTAGAATGTGAGAAAAGATATACAAGGTTTTTAGTAAAACTTGGCAAAATATGGTCACTATCAAAAAAGTTAGTACATAAGTTAGGAGATCAGAAAGGGCAAAAGTCACACATAATTTCAGCTTGGGAAGGCATTAAAGAACACAAAAATAGGTTATCTGCTAAACACTGAAAATTGCATGGAAAATAGAGATTCTGATATATGATTCAGTTTTGAAATTTTTAGGAAAGCAAAAGATAACATGTTTAGTTTGCTGACCTCTGCTAAAGCAAGTATAGTAGCAATATATTGTATGTTTATAATATAAGTAAAAGTAATATATTTGTCATCCATAGCACAAAGAATGTGAGGGAGGAATTGAGAATATACTACTGTAAATTCCTTACTTACATGAGAAGCAGTATAATATTATTTGAGCACAGACCCTGAATAATTTTTAAAATATACATTGTAAACCTTGGGGGACCCACTAAAAACTGCCAAGATGTATGTATAATAAGTTAATAGAGAATATAACAAGAAATCATAAAGATGTTCAATTTTAACTCAAGAGAAGGCCAACAAACCAAAAACAGACATAAAGACTAATAGAACAACTAGAAAACAGTTGGCAAGAGCTTAGATTTTAATTCAACTGTATCAATAATTATTTTAAGCCTGAATGGTCTAAACGTGTTAAATGACAGAGATTGTCAGATAGGATTAAAAAAGCAAGACCCAGCTGTATGTTGTCTGCAACAGACGTATAAAGATATGGATTTTTTAAATATAGAGATATAAATATACAGATAGGCTCTAAAGACAAAGATATAGACAGGTATAGACAGGCTAAAAGTAAATATAAAGACATAGACTGAAAGTAAAGGGGTGTGTGATTACTAAGTAGCATGGTCTGAAGAAAATGTACTAAAATTAGATAGTGGTAGCTATTGCACAACTCTGAATATACTAAAAAGCACTGAATTGCACACTTTAAAGGGTTAATCTTATGGTGTATATGTGTGTGTGTGTGTGTGTGTGTGTGTGTGTATAAATGAAATTGTTATAAAATAAAGTAAAAGGAACAAAGTAGAAAGAAGAAAGATATACTATGCAAATACTAATCCCCATTAAAAAAAGCTGAATTTCCTATATTATTTTTAAACAAGGTGGGCTTCTGAACAAAGAGCATTCTCAGACATAAATGGGATATGCATAATGATAAAAGAGTAAATTCTTCAAGAAGACATAAGAATCACAAATGTGTATGTACCTAACGAAAGAGTTACAATAAATGAAGCTAAAACTGACGTAACTGAAAGGCTAAACAGATAAATCTATAACTATAGTTAATAACTTCAATATTACCTCTGTAATTTATAGTACAAGCATACAGAAATCAGTGTGCATATAGACAACCTTAAAAACACTTTCACCCCACTGGACCTACCAGACACTTCTAGATCACTCCATCTAACAACAGTAGAATGCACATTCTTCTCAAGTGTATGTAGAACACTCACCAAGATAGATCATATACTGGGACATAAACAAACATTAGCACATTCAGAAGAATAGAAATCACACAAGCTGGGATTAAATTAGACTAGAAATTGATAACAGGGTGATACTGGGAAAATTCTGAAGTATTTGGAAATTAAACACTTCTAAGTAACTGCGGATCAAAGAGGAAGTTTCAAGAGAAGGCAAAAAGCCTTTTTTTAGCTGAATTTGTAACTTCAGAATCTACTAAAGACATGAATTACTTTGGACTAGGTCAAAGAATGAGTGGGAGGTGAAGAAGTGAAGAATGTGTTTGGCTCTGAAGAGAGATGTGTTGGTAGCTAGATGGGTCCAGATAATTGAAGTAGTTTTGTTTTGTTTTTTAAATTTAAGACTTGAGCATGTTTAAATGTGTGCAAATAAAAATTACAAAAGGAGACTTTGAAGTTGACAAGGGACAGTAATAAATAATAATGATAATGAATAATGGTAGGAACCTAAGAAATCCTGAAGAAAATGGTATGTGGGGAATACCATCTGTCTAGTATACATCTGATAGGAGGTGTTATAATTCTGCAGCTCTACCTTGGGTTGATAATCTTGCACAAGTCAATTTCTCTTTGTTTTAATTTCATTTTCCGAAAATGAGATAATAACTACATAATAATCACAACTGTTGGTTGTAAAAATTTCAAAAAAAGGTTGTTTAAAGATTGAAAATGCATACTGCAAGTTTTAACACAGTCTTTGCACACAGTAGACAAGAAATAAAAATTAGTAAATAAATAAATATGTAACACCAGGTTTGAAATAATTAGTTTTTACTCTTTAAAGACAGATTACTTCCATTTTATAGAGAACAGGATTTAAGTACAGAGAGCATATGTGATTTATCCAAATCATCCAGATATTTAGTTCAAAGCCTAGGCCAAAGCACAGATGAAAGCTATCATTGCTTTTCTCCTACGTGGCAGAGTACCTCCTGAGTGCATCTTAAATCTATGCTTGATCTCAACTGCAAAATGCATAATAGTTTATATATGCATTGTATAAAAATCAGATGCTTATTTAGAATTTTTTCCCTATTGAAATTATGGTAGATTTTAATTAGTATAAAAATCTAGAGTCCCATGCTGCTATAATGATTAGATACAATATATGTGACTCATTCAGTGATCCAAACAGTCAGCATTTTGCACATATTTTAATTATAATAATGTTTAAAATTCACTCTGGAGGAGAAAATGAATCAAAAAGCAAAATTGTGAAATGAGGTAGTATAAAAGTCAAGTTCTAAATGCAATTCTACAAGAATCCAAAAAGCTAGTTCTTTCTTTACATATCATTTTCTAGTTTTAATACTTCACCCTTACCACTTGCACCAGAATGCCTATGCAACAGAGATAATTATTACACAGAATACAATATAGTGTGTTTTCATTGTATTTATATGAAACAAAATAACACTTGATAAACATATGAGCCAAGTTAGTGCATCCATGTGACAGTTATGAATCCTGTCTAAGGAAACAAGGATAATACATTTTATAACAAAAACATTTTGATGATTTCTCACCTACAAATCAGTCAGACAAAAAACCAAAACAACCTATACTCCACAAATTATGGACAGTGAAAATACTTATTGTAACCTGTCTTTGTTTCTCATTCGGAAAGGGCCTAGTGATCAGTTTTAGCAGAGAATGGCTCAGCAGTAAATCACTGCCCACTGGCTAATACATTTTTGAAAGATGCTTAAGAATGTGACAGCAGGAAGCTAAGTGGAAAGAGCCAGAAACCCTAGGAAACAATCAGGTAGGCTCAGCTATTCCTTCCCCAAATATACCTGCCAGCAGGCTGAGATGCTTCTAAAACATGGAAGGGGAGGAGGTCAAGGGAATGGTAGAATTTTCCAACACTACAAAAATCTGCTGAGGAATTCTTTCTTACCTTTACTATTTCTAAATGTCATCTACAAACCAAATTTTAATAACTGCCAACTTAACCTCTAGAATTCTCCTATTGAAAAGAAATTCTCCTGTTGGGTTAAAAAAAAAAAATCATTTCATGGCTATCTTCAACTAACTTAGACATAATCTTGCCAATTCAGCAAAAGAAATGTATTTGATTTTATCAAATTTCAAGGCTCTTTTAAGTCCTTATTCCTGTATATGTTCTACATCTACTAGATTCTTAAGCTCAAAGGCATATCCTTATCAGTAAATTAAGTTCAGCGGTTACTTAGTATCCCAGTTGATATGTATAATTACTTAATATACATTTGTTCCTCATCTTTCTTTCCCCACTGGATAAATAATGGCCCACAATTTGCCATGGATTGAAAATCTGTTCTTTTTGTCCAATGAAACTGTTTCTGGAACTTTTAATCATACAATGAGAAGGTCGTGGAAGGTGGACAGAAATTTACAGTAAGACACTAGTTTTAAACCATATGTTGGATATTGTCACAAATAATTGTCCATTATATTAAAAAAAAGAAAATTATCAGCCACAGTTTTTGTCCTTCCAGTATGTCAGAATGAGGGACGACTGGCCAGAAATTTTCGGTAAATATTTACGTACACAACTCTCTTTCCCTATGCAGTGTCTCTGACATTCAGGAATAGTTTCCCCAATTATGAAGAATTATATTTATGATATATAATAAAGTATATAATGTGTGAATATTACATTTAACATAAATATAGCATATAATATATTATATTTTACAAATATGTATAAACATATAAAATATAATTAAATGTTCACACTGAAATATGCTAATTTTTAGAAACATGTTGTGAAAGCATGACCAATTAACTTTTGTTGCCATGAAAAATAAAACAAAACCTGCTACCCATCAGGTTATAGCATTCCTTTTTCCTTTTTTAAAAGAGAAATTCAAATTAACAAGTTGTGATTATTGACTACTGTTCTTAAATTACCCCAAGATATATACCTCTCCCCAAAACATTTCTGTGAAAAAGAAAGAAAGAAATGTAAACTGGTAGAATTTATCTGTTAGGTTATGCATACATTTCTGTTCTATGTTTGCTTGTTTAAATAGAGAACAGTGAAAAATATAATCTCTTGGTAGCTGATTATTAAGAAAGTTTCAACTGGATTTCACTGTGGTACCTGCTCCATATTAGGTAAGAAAATTGTGAATGGATGTCCCCTATGACTGATCAATGTGACCAATGGTATTAAATGCAGTCAGATTTCTGTCCCACCCCCTATCCACCCACCCCCACAGAAACAGTCTTCAGAGTGGTCACGGGGTCCTCTCCATACAACCTAGCTATGTGTTTCTGCATATCTCTGTGTCCATCCCTTGGACTGAGTAAGCTGCTAATCTTACAGGTGAGGGAAGGGGCAGCCTCCTTGAGGGGAGGACTGGAAGCAGTGGGAATATCATCTAAAAGTTACTGGTATGGCCTTGTAAAGGGAATAAAGAGATACTGAAAGCCATTTAAATAAGCCTCTGTCTCCTGGTATCCTGAAATTTCCTTCTCAAGGAAACTCCAACCCAATAGAGGAGAAAGACTCCTAACTTTGCCTACTCTTAAAACAGTGGTTCTCCATGAGGTCATTTAAATTCATACATGTTCATTGGTCTTTAGTATTTTAATAATATTATAATGAACCACTAATTGGCTAAACAAGTAAAAAACATTCTAATAGTGATATAGAGAGCACCACCATATGTACAAATGTAGATTTTCATTTCATTTCCTAAATTCTCTTGTTTTAGCTTTTCATAAAGTAGCACTCACTCGTCATACATTTGACCAAACATGTCTATCACATTAGAATCTGAAATATTAAAGGACAAAATATTGATAGTGAGGATGATTAGGAAATATAATTTCTTCTGAGAAACATTTGAAGTATGAATCCTTCTAAAATGTAAGTTTCTAAGCAATTGGTTAGCATAGTTCTAGGTAATTTTATCCAGATATAAATATACACATTCATTACAACCACCTGGCATTTTTAGCCAAGTGGATTTATTTTATTTCTATCAACAATTATTATTCATGTTTGTATTCATAGTGAAATTCATTCTAATCGGATTCATTAATTTATGTAGAATGTTCTCAAGTCTTTGGGCAAGAACTTTACAATTATCTGATTTTGCACTTTTGAAAATGAAATTCATATGTAGTTAATAATATAATTACTATAGTGTCTGAAATATATCAGAAATTAATTCAGTCTTTTGAAAGATAGGTAGTTCTTTTAAAGAATGGGTTAAGTATGTGGTAAGAAATATTACATTCATCCAGTTTAAATTCTACTAAAAACTTACAAAGCCTGGGGCTTCAACATTAAATAATAATTTGCTTTGCCTAAATCGTTTTCCCTTTTTCTCTAATTTTTTTTTTTATTTATTTTTTTAATTCACTGAATCATGGAAAATACCTCCAGATCTGTATGCTTAGAATGGTAACGTAAAACTAGTTGAAGGGAAATATACATTAGTTTTTCTTTTATTAGTGTTCTTTGGAAAACACACAATGAAGGGCTATTGAAGATCAACTTGTCCAATTTATTTTACAGATGACCAAACTTGGACCCAGAGAAATGAAACAGATTACCCAAAGTAAAACAGATACTTAGCAGCAGAATGGATAATCAAGCCTCCTAGTCTAAAGTAGAGAATATACAGCATTCACTGTCCTTATCCTTTCCCAAATTGAATATTAACCTATTCTTCTGTTTCTTCGAAAACATGAAAACCAATAAACCTGTGGGACTATACTATGTGACTACAAGTGTTAGAAGGATAATTTCTCCAGTAGTAACAGGCTTTCACTTGTCTTTAACTTCAAAAACTCTGAGTTAGAATATTAATAAATGGGCAGGATTTGTCTTTGGCCCATTCATGGCTCCCTGGTCAGATTCTTTATCCCTTCCCAGTTATCATCTAACTCTCATACCCTCTGGAATCTGACATGGATAACACATAACTTAAGGTGTGTTTCCAATCAAGAGCATTTGCCATTCTGCAAATGCAATTTTATTAAGGGATGTCTCTATAATGATGAAACATCATTTACTCATCTTTATAGTTTTCAATGAAAATGGTCATTTTTATAAATTTAGATGATGATTCCTGCCTGCTGCTTCTCCATTATACCACATATATTCATTCATATGTTTATTTAGATTCCTTCTTGTTTCAAGAAAGGATTTAATCTATATCACACCCAATAGTAAGCTAATGTTTCTGTCCAGGTGTAAGGCAAAACTTCTGCAGCATAAGAGACTCTAACTACTTCATAAATTCTAAGGCTTCTAGATATTTGTAGTTATTTCTAAGTGCTACTGTACTGTCCCAAAGGCATTAGTGAAGAGAAAAAGATGAACAATTTATGAAAGTCACAAAGCAGAAAACGGGAACAGTTAGAGAAAAATAACAAAAAACGGCAGCAAGTAAAAAGTAGCTGAACATCCCAATAGCCAAATTTTTTAAACCTGAAATGTTTTCTTTACACAAAAATCAATTCAAAGCCATGTACTCAAAGTCTAATAAGCTCCTTTATCCCAGTAAGTGCAAACATTTTGCCTCTCTTAGTAAAATGTTAATGCAATGCAAATGGTATTTCTCTATCCTTAAATAAATGCACCCCTCTTGACTATAAATTAATAGAAATTGATTATAGGAGTTTAAAATACTCCCACTTTTTAAACCAACTTCTAAATTATATAAATATTAAAATCTAGAAAGAAAACAGAATAAATTATCAGGTCAATATCTTACCATAAACATCTCAAATTAATTTTTAACTTCCTAAAATCAACTAATTTATTGGATACACTAAAACATAAAGGGATCCACATAAATTATTGTTAATTGCGTCAATTTCATCTCTGATGCTGTATATTTCCATTGTACTTTAATTAGAGCTATTTATATGTGTATTATAGATTTATTACAGACAGGATTCTTTTTCCTAGAACTGCAATTATGAAGGATAAAAAGTAATCAGAAATAAAGAAGTAAAATACATATGGTAAAATTCAACAGAGTGCTAAGAATAGCAGGAGAAAATAAGTTTTTTAGAAATTATTTCACTTTCCCTTGCCAGTGAACTGTTGTAGAAAGTCAAGGAATTTACTGCTGTCATGAATTGTCTGTAACAGTGCCTCTCAAACTTTAATATGCATAAAAAATTTCCTGAGTATCTTGCTAAAATGAAAACTCTGATTCATTAGGTCTGGGATTGGACACTGAATTCTGGATTTTTAACAATCTCCTAGGTGGTCCCCTACTTTGGGGATCACAATTTGTTTACCAAGGTTCTGTGGCCAAGTGCCTCAAATACGATCCATTGTCTGCCCGCAACAGGTTCATTAAGTTGCTTGTTTAAAAAAAAAAAAACAAAAAGCAGGATCCTGCTAATGGTTCCAAGCCCCAATGAAAATTAAGGTCAATGCTAAAGCTCAGTTTTTAGCAGGGCTCCATGTAAAAATTTATGGACAATTAATTTTGAGAAACACTGCTGCAGAGAGAATTCCACAACCCGGGGGGGGGGGGGTAAATGTACATTTAAACTTAAGGTTTTTGCTAAGTGTGTGTGTGGTTGCGGTGGAGTCGGGGAGGGGGAGAAAGAATTGGGAAAGAGAGCAGTCCTCTCCCTCCACAAGAAGACGTGGGCAAAGATCCTGGGTAACTGAAAGATGGAGAAGGCTCCTAGAGTCAGAGCTCACACCAAAGACCCTTCCCTCAATGCATTGCAGGGGCAGAACCAGGGAGGTGAGGGGTTCAAAGATGAATCAGCAAAAATGAGTGAATGAATGAATGAATGAATGAATAAAAATAATCATGAGCAGACGCAGAAATGGAGTCATCACCATAAAGGGATTCAAGAAGGAAAAAGTAGGTAAAGGAGGCAGTGAAAGGTTTTCCCTGAGACCCCCAGGGAGAGATGGCGGCAGGCTTGTCTGTTAATTTAACAGTAACTTAGGGGTAGGAGTTGAAGAGAAAAGTTCAGGGATATCTCAGCTCCCACAGTCTGTACAAGAGAGGCTGAGAGCCCAGGATCGCTCACCGCTCACCGGTCCTAGCAGCGCGACTGTCGCAGGGAGAGTCCCCAGGTCCCAGTATAGCCAGGCGGGGAAGTCCTTACCCCTTCAGCTTACACGCCCAAAGCCTTACGCTGCTGAAATCCTGAGGGCTCTGCTGCCGGAATAGGAATCAAGAAGTCTCCGTCCCCCAGTCCTGATCAAATGCTGCCGCCTCACTGTGGTCCAAGATGATATAGTCCCGCCTCTGCTCCTGGTCTCCGTTGCGGTGCATTTGAGGCTGTGAGCCCTGTAGGATGTGATTCCCAATGGACATCTGCTCTGGTCCACTGGCCCAGTTTCGTACAGTCCTCTGTGTCCGTGTGTGTAATGAACAGAGAATGTTTGTCAAGGACATCTTTTATTTTTTATTATTATTATTTTTAAATAAGCAAATGAACACATGGCAGGCATTTGATGATGTAGGGTTTAGCCCCTAGACCAGTAGCTCTCAAACGTCAGCCTGCATCAGAATCACTTCGGGCTTAGTCAATACAGATGGCTGGGCCCTTTCCCCAGCGTTGCGGGTTAGTTAGGTTTGGGTTGGGGTGCAAGAATCTGCATTTCTGTTCCCAGGTTCTGTTCTGTCCCACACATTGTGAGAAACACTGTCTTAGACTATTGCATGATTTTCTTCACTCACAAAAATCTCGAATTTGTGTTTCACTGCTTTTATTTATTCAATACAAGTATTGTTTGAAAAATAACACATCTATTGAGGAGAAACTGTTTGCCCATATGCTACGAGAGTCCATGGGGAAGGAAGGATAAGAAGATATAGTTCCTGTTTTTTTTGGAATTCTGCAAAGTGGATGGATCAAATGAACAATAAGAAACCCTTAGATGATACTTCAAGGAAGCACATAACAAAGTATTAAAAACTGAATGCATTATGCCCACAGTAAGAATTCAGAGAAATGCCGTGGTCTAGATTAACTTGGATTGGTTTAATGAAAAAATTTGGCACCAAAGGTGATCCTATTTGCAGCAAGTCAGTTTAAAGAAGAATATTAATTAAAGAACATTAGGTTTAACATCTGTAGATCCTTTCCCCTTTTCTACATAGATAATTTTATCACCTGCAAATAATTACTGCTTGTTTCCTTCCTTTCTTGTTCTTATATTTTGAATTCATTTTACTATTATTATTTTGTACTCCTTAATGTGATTTTTTGAATATGTAATATATACACAGTCTTCTGAAACTGCTGGACACAAACCTCAGGGGTTTCTGTAAACAGCCTACTCTCAAAGTGTTCTAAGACAATAGCTCACCTTGGTGCTCCAGGGCTGCCATTCCCTTAGACTTTGATATGAGTGGAGTTGAAACTGTGCAATGTGCAAGTTTGTTCAAAAAGAAATTAAGTAAATGTATACCTAAGGTGCATTTTATATTTTTATTTATTAAGATGCACTGAGAAGAGTCTTCTGGTCATCTTGCGCTCAAGCTACCTTGTTCCCACCCTCAGACACCACAAGGCTAACCAACTGATCTTTGTTTCTTTGGCGTCTTTCCAGAATTTTTATATTTTTATCCGAGCATACATGAATATGTAATATTATTTTAAACCTCTTTTAAAAATTAACTTTTCATATAATACAAATTGTACCTCATTTTATTCACCTAATATATATATATTACACGTAATACTCAGTGTTTTTTGTTTTGATTCTTTCAAAATTTCCGCTCTATATATTCACCATGGTTTAGGTTTACCATAATTTACTTTATCAGTCACGTATTAATGGATACTGAACTTGTTTTCAATGTTTTGCTATTATATATAATACCATAATGAATTACTTCATTCATATGTTATATATGAGTATTGTATATGTATGTATAAGTATTCAAATTGTGTAATAAAGCATGAGAAGTAAATTTCTGCATCAGAGATAATTATGCATTTGTAATTTGGGTAGATATTGACAGAATGCCCTCCATAGGGGCTGAACATAATTACAGACCAAATAGTAATATACAGCAATGCCCCTTTTCCCAAAGTCTTACGATCAGGAGGTTATATCACTCTCAGAATTTTGTCAATCCAACAGTGAAAAATGATATTTCAGAGAATTCTGCATTTCCATTTTTCATATTAACAGCAAACAGTGGCATCTTTTGCAATGTTTAAAGGACATTTCTGTTTCCTTCCTGCGCAGCACCTGTGAACTCTTCATTCATTTCTTTCCTCCTCATCTTGTTTTTTTTTTTTTTTGGCTTGTTGATCTTTTCCTTATTGTTTGTTTTAATCTTATTTTTAGTAACTTTTAATTTATTAAAGAGATATCTCTTTTTCTTTCTCTGAGATATGAACCCAAATATTGCTTAAATTGTCTTGTGTTTAATTCTGGATATGATTTTTTATTTTTCATGTAGTAGGTTTTTAATGTAATCAAGCACATCAACATTTTTGTTATGTCTACTGGATTTTGGAAAATTACTTGAAAGGGCTTACTTCAAACTTATAAAGAAATTCTGTCATTTAAAAATTATTTTCATGGTTTTATTTTTCATATTTAAATATTTTCTCCATTAGGAATTTAATCTGGTATATACAGTATTGTAGAATATACATCACAATTACTTTTGTTTTCCCCAGATGGCTACTAATTGTCCTAATAGCATTTATTTAAATGCATTTCCATGGCTTCTGCAGTAATATCCCCTTATTCATTATTGGTAATGGATATTTGTGCTCTTTTCTTTCTTGATCAATTTTGCGGGTGACTGAGCTTGTACCTCGGCTTGCCAGGCCTGGGCCAGGGGACCTGATATCACCCCCTGGGGAGGGTAGTAGGTACAGGCGTGAGTGCCCTCTGCAGCCCCCCCGAGCCTGGGGAGCGAGGTCAAGGCAGCTCCCTTTTCCTCACCCAAAATGCCACTGGCAGGGGAGGCTTGCCGGAGGAAACCGCCTTTCTCCCAACTGCCCTTTCCCCACTTCCTTATCTTACCCACTCACTCCCTGGTGCCAAGGCCACTTCTGCCACCGCCAGCGCGCATGCCCGTGGCCAGAACAACCCCCGCCCCGCTGCAACGGTTCCGGCGTTCTCTCAGAACCAATCCTAGCCCCTATCCCTTCAATATTGCCATTTAAGGCTGCTTCACCTCCTTTCCAGCCCTGCCCTTCTTACCAGCCTATATAACTTGTAATCACCCCTGAATAAATCTCTTTGGCGCATACTCCTACTGGATGAAGAGTGTCTTGTCCCTATCGCCGCCCTCCATACCTTGCACGCCTCCCGCCGAGGACCCCGGCCACGTCCTCCGCCTCGCCCTCGCCTCCGGGAAAGAGCCCCCGCCGCCGGTACCCCTTGAGCAGCCCCGAGAGCTGAGGGCTCGGCTACCGGCCGCCTCTCCCCCTAGAAGTAGTAACCGCGACCGCAACTGGTGCCCCGTGTGAGGAAAGCATCTCCACACAACAGTTCAGCAGGTTGCTCGCTCGCCCGGACGCCTCTCCAGCTTCCCGTTTCCTCGCCTGCAAGGTAGGGCCGCCTCTCCTTCGCCGCTTCCGGAGCCGTGGGAGGTTCACTGCTCCGAAGCCGCTCATCCCTTCCCCCACGCTCTCTTCATCCAGTAGGAACTCCTCCCTTCCCCCACGCTCTCTTCGTCCTTTTGTATGCGCACTTCTATGACCCCCGTTCCTCCTAACGCTCTCCCTCTTCCCCTCCATTACTTTGCTGTAATTCTTTGTATCTTTATTTCCTCATTTGGCGCCGTGTGCCTCTTTGCAACCGCCCCCCCCAACTGCTCCCGTTGCCAAAGGGCACTGCTTTCCGCTCTCGCCGTCTCCTTCGGCCTCAAGGCCACAGTTTATCTCATTCTCTCTGCTCGGTAAACAACTCCTCCTCCTCCTCCCCGCCAGCCGGGCAGGCCCGGCTCGGGAGCAATCCCCCCTCCTCCCCCCTCAGCTATGGGTAATCGTATATCTACGTGTCAGGCACCTCAAGTTCGTGCTCTAGCGGGTCTCCTAGACACGCATCGCTGTAAAGTGTCTGTCCGGCATCTGCAGGTGTACTGGGACCTCCTGCTCCCCTTTAACCCATAGCTCACCACTTGCCATCTTTGGGACCCTGTTACTTATGATCGTCTTATTGATCGGGTCACTAATGCCATGAAACATGAGAGCAAGCGCTTCCCTCCCGGCTTGCTCCCCACCTTGATAACCATCCGCTCCTGCCTTCAAGGCTCCCTCCCCCCTGATCGAGGCCTCGTTAAATCCAAGGAGGCCCTATCAACCCAGCCAACAGATTCAGATAGCGATACTAATTCAAATCATGACTCGGACACGGAGTCCTTAGTCGAGCAGATTAACAACGCGCTCGAGGTGACTCCCAAAAAGCAAAATAACACTGAGCCACGCCAAGATGGCGAACTTCCTCCTTCTTCTTCCATCGAGGGGAGGAAATGCTCCGGTGATGACATCAGCCCTAAGCTGAGCCGGAAACCGCATATGCTTTACCCCGCCCTTCCACAGGGCGGAGCTAGTCCGCCATCTTATGCCTTGGGCCCCACCCTTTCACAGGGCGGGGCTGGTCCGCCATCTTGTGTCTTAGCCACGCCCACCGCGCCGCCATCTTGCGACGCTTGGGGCCTCCCACTCCCGCCTCCCCCTTTGGCAAGCTCCCCCTCGGAGCCGCTACCGGCAGCTGCCGCCGCTCCTTCCACCCCACCAGCTAACAACCCCTGGCTGCCTTCTACACCTCAAGGCAACCCTTGGGGCAACGCTCCCCCTACCCTCACTCCCGCGCCAAGCCTTCTTCAAGCGCGTCCTCCTTTCTCTCGTGCTTTTCGCTGCTTTCCTCTTAACCTTGCCCCCACCCCACAGAAACCGTATGACTGGTATCCCATTGACTCAGATACTATCAAGCAGCTTCGCAGGGCCGTCAAGGAGGACGGGTTAGGTAGCCCATACGCTTCCCAAATACTGCAGGATCTCGGCATGGACTTTTGCATCCCCCAAGACTGGGCCTCGCTTGCCCGTTCCATTCTTAACCCCGGTCAGTTTGTTGACTGGCGTGCTCACTTCCAGGCGGAAGCAGCTAAGCAAAGTGAACAAGACGCAGCCCTTGGAGTCTATCATCCCCCCGAAGCCTATATGGGCACTGAAGCGTTTCTAAATGCGTCTGCTTATATTAATGCGCCTGCCGCCTTTTGGCCTATCCTTTGGGGAATCGCCTTACGAGCATTTGCCAATTGCTCTGCCTGTCGGCCTAATAAATTCACCAAGCTCTTCCAGGAGCCGAGTAAGCCTTTCACCACCTTTGTCTCCAGAGTCGAAGAAACCTGCGCTCAAAAGGTAAGTGATCCCCAGGCCCAATATTACATGTGCCCATCCTCAAATCCTGGAAAATCGTACTGTAATTCCCCCAACGAGTACTACTGTGCATACTGGGAGTGTAAAACACTAACCACTAATTGGGAGCCTCCTGTTCCTAATCATTACCTTACCTTAAAGTGGGCCCCTACAGGGTGCAAACTCCCTACAGTTAACTGGCTCGGCCAAGAAAGTAAGGGATCCTGCACACATCTTAATCTTACAGTGCAGCTCCCCACTAATCCCTCCTGGTTACTCGGTCAAACTTGGGGCTTCAGAATCTACGAGAAAGGAACCGACCGAAAATCACTTATTCTTATAAAAAAAGGAGGCTGTAAGCCAACCATACCAAAATACTGCTTTAAAAACACCCTCTGGCATAGGTCTCAATAAAGTCATTAATCCTCTTTTTCCACAGCCCTCCAGCCGCACCTTAGCTCCGGCTAAACGCACTTCAACTACATCTCAAACCCCACCACCCCAGCTTCCTTTGCCCCCTTCTCGGTATTCCTCTCCCCTCCTCAGCCTCATCCAAGCCGCCTTTGCCTCAGTAAACTCCTCCAACCCCAATTTTACCTCATCCTGCTGGCTCTGCCTCTCCACCTCTTCCTCTCTATACGAGCCCGTTGCCTCCAACCTCTTCTTTTCAGAAAGCACAGAAAACAGCCCCTTGGAATGCAATTGGAATACCTCTGCCGTCCCCCTGACCTTTCATTCAGTCTCCTATACGGGAAAGTGCGTCCGCCCTCGCTCCAGTAACTCTCCCGACCTCACTGCCTGTGCCAGCTACTCATTTCCCAGCAGCTCGGCAAAATTTCTCATTCCTCATAACTCCTCCCAATGGCTCTGTTCCACTACAGGACTTACCCCCTGTCTCAGCACGAATGTCATCAGTGAATATAAAGAAACTTGCCTCCTAATTGTCCTTATCCCTAGGGTCTTATACCACAGCGAAGAAGACTTCTTCCTCCGTCTGGAAAAAACTGCGGCTCCTGCCCCACTGCAAAAGCGAGAGCCCATCACCGTCCTTACAATTGCCTCCCTCCTAGGTCTTGCCGGCGCTGGCACCGGAATCGCTGCACTAGCCAGTCAAGACTCCGCCCTATCTCACCTCAGGGCGGCTGTTGACGAAGACATTCATCACTTACAAAACGCTATTCACCATCTAAAAAATTCTGTCAATTCCCTCTCTGAAGTAGTGCTCCAAAACCGCCGAGGTCTTGACCTTCTCCTCCTCAAAGAAGGAGGCCTCTGCGCCGCCCTAGGAGAAGAGTGCTGTGTTTATGCCAATTCCACAGGTCTCGTCGAGGACAGCCTGAAAAGAGTCCGAGAGGGACTGGAAAAGCGTAAAAGAGATCGTGAATCCACCAGTTATTGGTCCAGTTTTTTCACTCCCATCCTCCCATACATCCTTCCTTTTCTTGGCCCCTTATTAATGATTATTCTAGCTCTCATCTTAGGACCCTGCCTCATCCGCAAAATTGTCCAGCTTGTAAGAAAACAAACGGATGCCATTTTTTCCTCGTTCGTGCAAATCCAGTATCAGCGACTCGCCACCTCTGACGCCCCCCGCTCCAAAATAACAGCCAACCCTCCGCGACCTCAACGCCACCGGTCAACTCGCCAACCGCGAGACCCTTCTCAATTACCTGAACATCGTTCTCACCTCGAGTTCCAGCTTCTCTGAACCCCTGAACTTTAAACCCCTCACCTTCGCCCAGCCCGCTGCAGCGAAGCCATTGTCAAGCGCCCGGGCACCACACCAACACTGAGCTCCAGCCTCGCTGAACCACCGTCAACCCCTTTTTTCCCTTCCCTAACCTCCCCCTTCCCTCACCCTTAGCGGGCCTCTCCGGTAAAGCCTCTTCCTCTAATTAGAAAAGAAAGGGGAATTGCGGGTGACTGAGCTTGTACCTCGGCTTGCCAGGCCTGGGCCAGGGGACCTGATATCACCCCCTGGGGAGGGTAGTAGGTACGGGCGTGAGTGCCCTCTGCAGCCCCCCCGAGCCTGGGGAGCGAGGTCAAGGCAGCTCCCTTTTCCTCACCCAAAATGCCACTGGCAGGGGAGGCTTGCCGGAGGAAACCGCCTTTCTCCCAACTGCCCTTTCCCCACTTCCTTATCTTACCCACTCACTCCCTGGTGCCAAGGCCACTTCTGCCACCGCCAGCGCGCATGCCCGTGGCCAGAACAACCCCCGCCCCGCTGCAACGGTTCCGGCGTTCTCTCAGAACCAATCCTAGCCCCTATCCCTTCAATATTGCCATTTAAGGCTGCTTCACCTCCTTTCCAGCCCTGCCCTTCTTACCAGCCTATATAACTTGTAATCACCCCTGAATAAATCTCTTTGGCGCATACTCCTACTGGATGAAGAGTGTCTTGTCCCTATCGCCGCCCTCCATACCTTGCACGCCTCCCGCCGAGGACCCCGGCCACGTCCTCCGCCTCGCCCTCGCCTCCGGGAAAGAGCCCCCGCCGCCGGTACCCCTTGAGCAGCCCCGAGAGCTGAGGGCTCGGCTACCGGCCGCCTCTCCCCCTAGAAGTAGTAACCGCGACCGCAAATTTCACCAGGGATTTGCCAATTTTGTTAGTCTTTTAAAGGAACCAGCTTTGGGGTTTATTGACCATCTTTGTGGTATGTTTGTTCTATATTTAATTAATTTATTCTTTTACTTATTCTTTTTATTATTGTTCTCCCCTCTGAGCATAATTTGCTGGTATTTTGCTAATTTCTTGAAATGGGTGCTTAGCTTATTGATTTTAAGCCTGTCTTTTTTTTCCTAAGATAGGCACTCAAGATTTAGAACAAAAACAAAACTAAAACAAAACAGAACAAACAAACCAAAAAACAACCCTATAAGTATATCCTTAGCTTCATCCACAAGTTTTGAAATGGTCAAACTCGATTAAAATTATGTTCAGTTCAAACTATTTTCCAAATTTCATTATGATTTCTTCTTTGATCTAAGTGTTATTTAGAACTATATTGTGTATTTTGCAAATGTTTGGGAATTTTCTATATTATGATTTTGAGCTTAATTCCTCATCATCAAGAAGCATGTTCTGTATGATTTTAATCCTTAGAAATAATTTTGGAATTGCTTTATGGTTTCATGGCATAGCATATACTCTATTTTTGTAAGTGTTTTGCATGTACTGGAAAATAGTATGTATTTTGCTGATGTTGGAAATAATATTCTCTGTATGTCAGTTGGCTCTGGTTTGCTAATATCTTTTTTTTTAATTTTGTTTTAATTTTTAATTTTGAAATAAATTCAAACTTACAATAACAGTTGCAAAAATAATACAAACCCCATACACAGAACTCCAGCATACTCCAACCCCCCTCCACCAATACCCCCATCTACCAACTTTAATATTTTGTCACTTTACCATTTCTTTCTTTCCCTCCCTATCATCCATCATCTATTGCTCTGTCTTCTGAACATATGAGAGCAAGTTGCACACATCCTTGAACAAATAATATAATTCACATATACATTTCCTATGAACAAGAATATTCATTTATGTAATCACATTAAGTGTAGTTAAGAAGTTCAAGAAATTTAACATTGATATAAAGCTTACATTCTATATCTCATTTTTTTCTTATGTCCCAATTGTGTCCTTTTGAGCCTTTTCTCCTCTATTCTTAGATCTCATCCAGGATCATCTATGGCATTTAATTGTCATTATCTATTTAGACTGTCTTGTTTTTTCAATTGTGGAAAAATATATACAGCATAAATCTTCCCATTCCTACCCCTCCCTAGCATTCCATTTAGTGGGATTAATCACATTCACAATGTTGCAATGCCATCACCTTCCCACCATCCATTACTAGAAATTTCCCTTCACCCCAAACAGAAACACTACACTCATTTTTTAACTCCCCATAGCCCCTTCCCCCACTTCTCATAACCCATACTCTACATTTCATCTCTATGGTCATATTCTCTGATACTTTCTTTGTGTTTACCATGGGGTTTAAATTTAACATCTTAAGTCTATAACAATCTTGTCTTCTTTGATACCAACTTAACTTCAATAGGACACATAAACTATGTTCCTATACTCCTCCATTCCCCCACCTTTATGTAGCTCTTGTCAAAAATTACATATTTTACATTGAGTCCAAAACCAGTGATTTGTCATTATACTTCATGTATTTTAGATCCTGTAGGAAGTAAATAGTGGAGTTACGAATCAAAAATACAGTAGAATTGGTACTTATATTTACCATGTGATCTTTACTGGAAATTCTTATTTCTTCATGTGGTTTCAGTCAATTGTTTACTGTCCTTTCCTTTCAGCCTGCTCAACTCCCTTTAGCATTTCTTATAGGACTGATCTACTGGTGATGAAGTCCCTCAGCTTTTGATTATCTGGGTATATTCTCATCTCCCCCCTCATTTTTAACCTCCAGCTGTTTGTGAATTTCCTAAGTCTCTGTTGGTTATTGACTTCTATTTGTATTCCATTGTGGTCAGAAAATGTGCTTTGAATAATTTCAATTTTTTTTTAAATTTATTGAGGCTTGTTTTATGTCCCAGCATATGGTCCATTCTGGAGAAAGTTCTGTGATCACTAGAGAAGAATGGGTATCCTGGTGATTTGGGATGTAATGTTCTATATATGTCTGTCAAATTTCTCTATTTCTCTCTCTCTCCTTTCTTTGTTTCTCTGTCAGTAGGGCTCCCTTTAGTATCTGAAGTAGGGCAGGTCTTTTATTAGCAAAATCTCTCAGCATTTGTTTGTCTGTGAAAAATTTAAGCTCCCCCTCAAATTTGAAGGAGAGTTTTGCTGGATAAAGTATTCTTGGTTGGAAATTTTTCTCTCTCAGAATTTTAAATATGTCATGCCACTGCCTTCTCGCCTCCATGGTGGCTGCTGAGTAGTCACTACTTAGTCTTATGCTGTTTCTTTTGTATGTGGTGAATTGCTTTTCTCTTGCTGCTTTCAGAACTTGCTCCTTCTCTTCAGTATTTGACATCTGATCAGAATATGTCTTGGAGTGAGTTTATTTGGATTTATTCTATTTGGAGTTCGCTGGGCATTTATGCTTTGTGTATTTATATTGTGTAGAAGGTTTGGGAAGTTTTCCCCAACAATTTCTTTGAATACTCTTTCTAGACCTTTACCCTTCTCTTCCCCTTCTGGGACACCAATGAGTCTTATATTTGGGTGTTTTATTTTATCTATCATATCTCTGAGATCCATTTTGATTTTTTCAATTTTTTTCCCCATTCTTTCTTTTGTTCTTTCATTTTCCGTTCTGTGGTTCTCAAGGTCACTGAGTGGTTGTTCAGCTTCCTCTAGTCTTATAGTATGAGTATCCAGAATCTTTTTAATTTGGTCAACAGTTTCTTTTATTTCCATAAGATCATTTATTTTTTTATTTACTCTTGCAATTTCCTCTTTATGCTCTTCTAGGGTCTTCTTCGTGTCCTTTATATCCTGTGCCATGCTCTTCTTCATGTCCTTTATATCCTGTGCCATGCTCTCATTGTTTGTCCTTAGTTCTTTGATTAATTGCTCCAAGTACTGTATTTCCTCTTATCTTTTGATTTGGGTGTTTTGGTTTGGGTTATCCATATCATCTGTTTTTTTCAAGTGCTTTAAAATTTTCTGTTGTTTTTGGGCTCTTGGCATTTGCTTTACTTGATAGAGTTCTTTCAGGTTTTATAAAATACCAATATCTAATTTGTGAGATCTACAGCTTGGTGGAATACACTTTCTCTAACTAACCAGCAGATGGTGTCCGTGAGTCACCTATTCCCCTCAAGTCAGTTCTCCCCAACTTTGTCTTTGTGGTATGTGGGGGTCTGGTTCTTGTGGAGTCCAATTTGTGTACCAAGTTTGTGTGTATTGTTGGTGCTGCCCACCCTGAATGTGAGGCATGTGTCTCAGCAGTTAGGGAGGCAGGGCAGCTTTAATAATCAAACCTCACAGGTGCTCCTGGAGATTTAAGGCTGTTGCAAGAGTTTAAACCTTCATTTCAGTCTCGCCACAGATTGTCTCTGCTCACAAGTCCTTGGTATTGACATATGGTCCCTGGGATTTCTGGGTGGGTTCCTCTTCCCAGCCATGCCCTTCTAGGGCCTCTGCTGAGAGAAGGCTGTGCTATGTCACAAGTGCACGTCATCCCTCAAGGTAAGCCCTGGGCCACAGGACCATGCAGGGGCTTTCCCAGCCTGCTGTAAAGATGGCTGAATGGGGCGTGTTTATTTTCCCCCTTTCACACAGCTCCACCTTCCCAGGTCCAGGACAATTAGCTGTGGGTACAAGAAAGGCTATTGTCCATGCCCGACACTGTGGCATGTGCATGTGCTGCTGGAAACACCGCCCATCACACTGGGTTTCTTGACAAGGCTCTGGGCTGTGGCCCTGGTGCCAGGCAGTATTCCCAGCCCACCGGGAAGATGGCTACAAAGGGCGTGGATTTTTCCCTCTTTTGGCTCACCTCTGCCTGCCTTGCTCTGAGATGATTAGCAGCAGATGCACGAAAGGCTATCTTTCATGCCGGATATTGAAGCGTTCGCGCAGCACGTTCCTGCCACGCTTCACTGTGTGTTTCTCGCTGCTGTATCTGCAGCTGCTTTTGGATTTTTTAAAAAAAGAACTAGTCTGCTTCCAAATGCCAACCCTCGGTTTCCCCACACCGCAGCGTGGCTGCTGGATATTGAGTGGCTTACTCACTTGTTTCAGAACGCAGACTCCCAGTTTCACCAAGTTCACGGTCCCTGTGGAATTAGCAGACCTTGTCCAGCTGGTGCATCACTGGAACTGGTGTTCTGGGTCACTTTCTGGCTTTTATTTAGTATTTTTCATGGAGGTGTTTTTTTTGCCCTGTCTCTCCTAGCCTCCATCTTGGGTTCTCTGCTAATATCTTTTATGCTCTGATGGATTATTATTTTTTGTCTGCTGATTTTATCAATTACTGAATAAGGTGTGTTAACTATTAACTAACAACTTCTATTATGATTGTGGATTTGTCTATTTCCTCCTTTAGTTACTTAGTTTTGCTTCAAATATTTTGAGTCTATGTTATTAGATGCATTCAAATTTGTAATTGCTACATCTTCCTGATAATTGAAACTTTTGTCATTCTGAAACATACCTCTTTGTCTCTTGTACTATATTTTGTCTGAAATTCTACTTGGTCCAATATTAATATAGCTACCTGAACTTTCTTTTGTTTACAGTTTCCATGATAGATCCTTTTCCATCATTTTTACTTTGTATAACCTTTTATATTTTAAGTGTGTCTCTTATAAACAACATAAAATTGGAATTTATGCATACATGTGTTTTAATCCAGTCTGACAATTTGGTCTTTAATTGGAGTTCTTTTATTTTTAACGTACTAACTGATGTATCTGCAATTACATTTACCATCAATCTATTCATTTTTTTTATTTCTCTTGTTCTTTATCTTTCCTATATTGAATAGTTTAGATTATTTCAATTAATCTATCCCTACTAGCTTTTAGTTGTTCTGTTTTTAACTATCATTTTAGTGATTACTAGAGACATTATAATATGCATGCTTAACTTATTAATATCTAACATAAATTTACACTTTTTCCATTTTTTCAGGACAATACAAAGACCTTAGAACTCTATTATTCCATTTAACCCCCTTCCAAATCACATGCTATTTGTGTTGTTTGAGTCTAACTGCATTTTACTTCCCAGAAGATTTTACTTTTCTTATTTTATGTAGCTGATAATATTTACCATTTTTTTCTTTTTACTCCTTCCTGTATCTCCAAGCCTTTATTTGAGCTAGTTTTCCTTTTGCCTGATGGATACTCTTTAGTATTTCCTTTACTCAAAATCTGATGGTGATGAATTGTGTTAGATTTGTGCAGGTAAAAAATACAATCATTTTACCTTTCACTTTCCTTGGCCATGTCCACTCTACTTATGAGCCCATTAAAGGCATTCTTCATTTCTGTTACAGTGTTTTTAGTTTCTAGTATTTCCTTTGATTCTTCATAGAGTTTACATCTCTCTCTTACATTACTCATCTGTTCCTGCATATTGTCCATTCTTTCCATGAGAGCTCTTAGCATATTAATCATAGTTACTTTAAATTCCTGGTCTGATAATGCCAACATTTCTGCAATATCTGAGTCTAGTTTTGATGTTAGCTCTGTCTCTCTTCAGGCTGTGTTTTTTGCCTTTTAGTTTGCTTTGTAATTTTTTGTTGAAAGCTAGGCATGTTGTATTGGGTAAAAGGAACTGAAGTAAGTAGGCCATTAATGTGAGATTTTATATTTATCTAGTTAGTAGTTAGTCTGTGTTTACTGTTTGCTGTAGCTGTAGGTGTCAGTAGCTAAAATTTTTCCTGTTGTCTTTGGGTTTTCCTAGAGGCTTCTTCTTACATAAGATCTGAACCCTATAGATCTTTTTGTTGTAATCCGTTATTATTATTCAGGATGCCTATTGATGTCTTGGTAAGGTTTGAGGCAAGTAGAAACATTCTATAATTCTATGATTTTGTCTCAGTCTTTTAGTGAGCCCTGTCCCTGTGATGTGACTTTCAAGGGTGATTTTCACCTTGTTTTTCCCTCCTTAGGTAAAACAGGAAGGCTAGAGGGACGTGGGATTGGATATTTCCTCCCCCCCCCACCTCCCCCACACATCAAAGGCTAAAAGGGACTGGAGGTTGGCACTTCCCTTCCCTCCTTGTGGAAGGACAGAGGAGCTGGAGTTCAGTTACTTCCCACATTGGTTAGGCTCAGGTAAAACCTAAGTCTGATAGTCTCTGATAAAACAGTTTATTTTGAGGGCAGTCCTTTGTTAAAGAGAACAGACCACCCTGGGAATATTTCAAAATGGTTCCTTTCCCCTTTCCCCATTGGAAGCACAAGGGATATTTTCTCTAGTCTCCACGATGAGAGCCTGTTGGGGCCCCTGAATGCAAAACTCAGTGAGTTGCCCTGTGACCTTAATTATCTGATAGATCTAAGACAAGCAGTTGGTTTCCAGTATGCTCAGCAGTTACCTGGCTGTTGGGAAGGAGGTGCAGACTTCCAAGTTCTTCACATGCCATATAGGAAACCCAAAAGTCTTCACTGAGTTTGTAATTTGTTATTGTATTTTCTGTTCTTGAATTTCCATTTGGTTCTTCTTTATGTCTTCCATTTCTTTGCTGAGACTTACTTTCTTTTAATGTTTCAATTGTATTTGTGATTAGTCATTGAGGCATTTTTATGTTGGATGCTGTAAAATCTTTGTCAGATAATCCAAACATACATAATCACAGTTTTGATGTCTGTTGATTGATTATCTTTTCTCATTTATGTTGAGATTTTCTTTTTGGTGTAAGAGCTTTTCAGCTGAATCCTGGATATCTTGGGTATTATGTTATGGGACTCAGGATCATTTAAATATTCTATTTTAGCAGATTTCCCTGACACCATTCCAGGAAGAGTAGGGGATCTCCATATTTTTACTGCCAGATGAAGGTGAAAGTCACAGTTCCACACTCAGCAATACTGACCCCCGAGGGTGAGGGACACTTGTTAGTAATGGATGGCAGTGGGCATTCAGATTCTCCACTCTCCTGATACCTCCCTGGCTGCAAAGGGCAAAGGTGCTTCATTACTGCTTTCCACATGTCTTTCACTGATACTGTGGTGAGAGGAACTTTTCACACCGGACCTACTGAAAGTCCTGACTCTCTCTGCTCTCTGTCTGGAGTAGAGCAGTTATTGTCTTAAGTTTTCTGCCTTACTTTCAAGTCTTCTGTCTAGTGAGAGCAGGCTTTTCTCGGGGCTTCCTTTGTCTGCACCCATTGATGTTTCTCAGGCACCAGCTTTTCTGTCACAGTCTGAGATTTATGAGGCAAAATAAAACACAGGGGATTCAAAGCCATCTTTTTCCTTAAGTTCCAAGGTCTTTACCCATCTGCCTTCTTCTCTCGGTCTTTTAGTCTCCCCACATGTGTTTTGTCCTGAGTTTTTAACTACCTTTAGCAGATGAGTAGAGAAAAGTGTGTCTGTATACCTACTCCATATTTCTAGAAATAACTCTTGGATTTTTGGTAAACAATTATATTAACTGAAATTCACATTTCCTAAAAATTTAGATTTAAAATGCAATAGGACATGAAAGTGATGCTGCAAAAAAGTCTCCTAAATTTCAAAGACAGTGTTCTTCTTAACAAAGGACTGCCCTCAAAATGGCAACCTAAGAAATAAAGATAGTGTTAAAAATCAGTTGTGAAATTTTGCTGATCTATATATTTTGTCGTAAAATGCAAAGTTATAATAAACAACATTGTTTGATGCTTCTGTCAATTTTACACTCTTTCTTGCTCCTGGTTCTTGGAATGTGCAAATCTCACATTTCAAGGCCAGAGATGGAAGTTGGGGAGAAGAAGCAAAGCAGCCAGGACCTATCCCTCAGTGGGTAGATTCGTGCCAGAAGGCAGAAGAAGGAAGTGTCTGAGCAATCTAATCAGCATTTCCCTCTACCACTAAGAATACAATTTTCATTTCCTCATGAATTTAGAGGAAGGCAATATGTGTGATTTCATTTCATTTTGATAAATGTTTATTGAACACCTTCTTCATAGCAGACAGTTTGCTTCCTGTTTAGAGATACAGAGAAAATAAGGAAACAGAGCTTCCACTGTCCCCCAAGGGAACTCATGGTCCAAGATTTCAAGAAGTAGCAAGTCATTATATTGCAGCGTAATCAGTAACTGCATGGAGGTACATCAGCGCCATGGGAGACTTGACAAAGGGTGGATGCAAAATGTAACAAAAAAAAAAAATGTTTGAAACTCATCAATGAAAGGCAAGCCCCTCTTCCCAAAAGAGGATTCCAGAAAAAGAGAAAATCATTTTCAAAGACATGGACATATTTTTTTATTGCAAGGTAGGTGAAGTTTTCTTCAGTTGCATTGTTTGTTCTCCCTCCAAGAACTACCTAATAAACCCCAATTTTGATAATCTCATAATAACAGTTCAATGTTAAACAGTCTTACAAATCTCATTCCTAGGCATGAGAGATTTGATTTTTTTCCCATATCAGTAATAGTTATAATCTGAAAGCAGATGCAACTGCTGGACTTTGCTAGTTACAAGATTATTGATAAAACTTCCAAAGTTCTGACACTTGAGTGTTAGACAAAACTTGAAATGTAGGAAGAGTTTATATAACCTCCTCAAATAATCCATTTACCTGATAATTACTGCAATTAAACACTGAAAACACCAAAACTGAAAGATAAAACAGAAGAAAAAGGAAAGAGTGAAAGGAGTGGATAAGAAATGGGGAAAACAGGAAGAATAAGAAGGAGAAAGAAAGGGCCTTAAATGTTGTCTCTCAAAAATGCATAGAGGTTAATCGGTCAATTGTTAGTTCTTATTCCACACCTACAATTTGCCTGATGCTGGGGGATGCAGTGTGAAAGAAAAGGGACAAAGGGCAAGGCAGGTCCAGCTTCACAGCTGTGTGACTTACGCAGTTATTCTGGACCTCTTAACAGAACCTGTCCTTGGTTTATTTAACTTTGAACTTGTGCTTTGTAAGTCAAGTTCAGTGGGACAATGGAGGAGATATGCATGCACAATATGTGTGTCTGTAGTTCCTGCAGCCCTATTTGCACATAGTGTTTTCCTTGCCCCATGAACACAGAATTCCTGCACATGCATGGGAGTTCAGCCAGACTCATCGCAAGTGCAAGGGAAGTATTTAGTTAAGTCGGAGGCACGGACAGACTTGAGAAGCCATGCTTTTCATTCAAACCAGACCTCACTGCAAACTCACAATAAAGCCAATGGCAACCTAAGAAATATAAACAACCAACAAACTCTATTATTCTCTTTCTTGCTCATGTTACTTCCTTGATTTAGCCAACCATTTATGCTGAAAATGATGACATAGAAAGAAAGGAAAAATAGAACTGCCTTAACTCTCTTTCCTTTCAGTTATTTCCTACTCATCAATTAGGCAAACAGAAAGAGTTCTGGTTGAATATATATGGATGAAAAAGTGAAATATGAATTGAGTTTGTTTTGTGCAGCATTTCTACTCTTCTGGTAAGAACAAAATGCATGTTCCTATACAAGCTATGAAATATGAATTGTGTAAATTCAGTGATTCCAAAATTGCTAAAGAGCATGCAAGTTAGATGTCTTACATGTGTATTTAAAACTGACATTGCACAAAAGGTGAATGGTAAAAGCCATGCTAATAATCTAAATTTTTGTTTTTTTATTTACTTAGAAAAACATTAGTAGCAAGTAAAAATCACCATGACAAGTCAAGAGAAGGACCACAAAAAAAAGGAAAATGCTTATATTTTGGTACATTAATGGCACATTTTTCATGCTTTTTGAACAAAGGCATCCTACATTTTAGCTTCTTCACTGAGCCTAATAAACTATGTAGCTGGTCCTGATCCCAGGTTAAATGAGTTTAGAGTCTAAGGAGGAATCACGGCTTTGCTCGTTGACCAACAGTCATAATGTATTCTGGTTTTACTATTTCTGTGAGAAGCCATTTAAAGATGAAATAATTTTATGTGACCTCCCATTTTTAAATGCGGGAGCCATAATTCCAGAGCTGGTAAGCCAGTGAAGGGCAGGCAATTATATTTGAAAAAAGAGATGGGATAATGGGGTATACAACCTCCATTCTCCCTTACTTTGGAAAAATCCATGGTTGGAGGAAGGCAGGCAGAGTCAAAAAACAAACAAACAAAAAAACAAAAAAAGACAAAAAAACAAACAACAAATGGCTTGCTGCTCTCTTTTTTCCATTTCCTGTCAGAGCTGACACTACTGCATGCTAACTTCCTTGCATTGCCTGGTGACATGAGCTGGACTCTTGAGAACCTGGGCACTGGTGCTTCCAGCTGACCTTTGCTGTGGCTGGCACATGACGCCATCCAGAAGCCCAAGCCCCCCTGAAGGCTGAGACACCAGGAAGTGATAAGAGATGAGGCCCTGATCCTGCAGGCCTAGGTATGGGGATGGGGGTGGGGGGTGGGGGGAGTAGGTGCTTCAAGCGAAGAACAAAAACTGGACCCAGTTCTGACCTCAAATGCAGATGGCCAAGCTTTCCAAATTATAAAATGCGGTCCATAATATTTTTGTAAGAAGCAGCCTCAGAAATAGTCTGTAAATAAGAGGGTCATAAATTTTCAAGGCAATTTTTGGAGAAATATTTAGTGATAGTGAGATAAGTATTTAAAAAAGAAAACTCCAGACAAATAAAGCCTTTTTAGATAGGTTAAGAGAAACCACAGCAGTTGGGATATAAAGTTTTTAGGTCTAAACAAGAGTATACACTCAATTTTTCTTTTACTTTTTTTAAAAATTCTTTATTTCAGTGTTTTATTCTTGAGTTGTTTTCAGTGTCTAAGCATTTATGTTTGTTTTTGTACAAGTACTTATGTTTTTGTAAAATGCTGCCTCTCTCTTACTGATTACAACCGCCTAAGGATTATATGAGTGCCACTAGTATTTTAAGGTAATGTTTTCATTTTTACATAAGCCCCAGCATTCATTAAAATCTTCTTGCTTGTGGTGAATAAATTCAGCTAATAAGATACCTACCTAAGTTTATTTCTAGATAGCTGCTAGGAACTGTTGCATGCCAACTACAGGAAAAAGAATTCAAAAAATGCAAGAGAAAGGTTCTGTAAAATAATTGAATGGAAAACAATTCTTCCCCCAGGTCATCATATAACAGAGCTTGTGTCATGCCCTCAGTTTATTGATAGAAATATTCAGAGATTATACTTTTATGCTCATTGGCATCTGCATTGCTTAAAGTAGTAGAATGATTGCATCTTTCATATAATTTACACTTGAAGACTTAAGGCTGGATAAAATCATACAGAACAGGGAATAATTTGGTGTGTGATGGCTGCAGCTGTTTTAAACATAGCTCAATTAAAATTCTTCCACTCCTTTAATTCCAGTGGAAGGTAATCATGTTTTTTTTTTTTTTTTTTTTTTTTTTTTTTTTAATATAGCACAATTTATCACTAATCTGTTTAAAGGTGAATTTAGGATGCTTCTTTAATTCATAAAATAACTACCATTTCTTCACACCTACTACTATATCTAAGTTCCTTCAACCTTCTCAATGTACATTTAATAGTGAAATTATATATTCTCCTCCAAATATAGTCCATTAAGGATAGTAGATAAATTGATTAAATTACAACACTATTAAATGTGTGATTTTTGTGTAGCATTTTTTTCATAGCCTCCACAATAAGATTTAATTTTCAATTAAAAGAATACTAAAATGTGTGTTCTTAGCCTTATTTACATTATGTTAAGGAAGGTATGATGATGATGATTACTATTTTCGATTTTCATTTTCTCTACTGGTACTGTTTTATGGACCCAGGGAGAAATATATTGTTCCAATACTAAATTTCTAAATTCAAGGTGAACAGCCATTAGATTCCATCATGGCTCTTTGATCAAATGAACACTTTTCCAAATGAATTCAAAATTTTAATATTGCATATAATTTATATAAATTATATAATCTTTGTATAATGTATTTTAAAATACTATTTATATATGATATTCTGAAACTACCCAAACGCTGTGTCCATTTGCTGCCACTGTGGCTGGTAGAGGAGGGATAATTAAAGGCATGTTCTTTTGTTTTGATCTGAACAATATGGAACAGTTGTAATATTAACTGAGTAAACTTATAATTGTGTCTCATCATACCTCCGTTTCCCAGGTGATGACCTGTCATTGTCAGGAATATGCTTACACATTTTCTCTAAGACTCATTCTAGAACAAACGTTTTGATTGGTTTCCTATTTGCTACAAGGACAAGTTCAAAATTCTGATATTCAGGAGCCTTGGGAAACCTTTATGACACTCAGTTCCACTTTGCCCCAATGTAAAATTTCTGTTCCAACAGAAGTGACCTCAGCTTTGCCTAAGCTGATCCCCCTGCCTGATGTTCTTTTCTTTTAAGTGTATGAATCCTGTCCACCTTTCTGTAGTCCTCAGTGAGGATGTCTGTCAGACTAGCATACTTTCCAGAGTGCAAAGGGGTGCTCTGAGGCCACATGGGTAAATCAGAACCCCTCTGGCTTTACCTGAGTTTGGAAAACTATTCAGTATCTCAAATTACGTTATCATTTGAAGAAAACATGTCTGTTTGTTGCAATTTTGTAGCTCTCTGACCCCAAAACATTCCAGGCAATTTCAGAGGCTCCTGTAGCAGATGCTCTTGTTGCTGCATCCGGGGGCATTTCCTCAGATTTTCCATTCCGGGATGTTTCTGAAGTGGCTACAACTCTGTATCCGAAGGTTTCCTCTTAGCCCACTTGGGGGAAGTGCTGGGATGTGAAAGCCCGTGGGAGCAGCTCTCTCTTGTGAAACGATATGTGGGAGTTGCAGGATAAACATGCCAGTGTCCTTGCCTTATAATGGGATAATTCAGAGGTGTGTTCCGTGCTGTCTCCCAGAGTCCCCAGTGGAACTGAGCCCCAGATGCCCGGAGAAGTAATCTACTCAATAATGTCCCTAAATTGGTTTCTTTCCTTTCTTGTCTCTATTCTCCACTCCCGTAGTAACGCTTCCTGACTCCCTCTTTCCCCACCCCTATACGCTACTGGCACTCAAATGTTTGTACCAGAGTCTGCTTCTGGGGAAATTCAACCTACAGTAGTCTGTAAGGTCACATCAAATGTTGCCATCACCAGGAAATATACATTTCTAGTAACCTAAACATTCCGTGTTCCCTCCTTACTACAGCTCATTAATTCAGTACATGAAAGATTCTCTGGTTCTATGATCTCTTCTGGAAAGACAGAAGAACATTGGGTCAGAATCATACTCACTTACTAGCTGCGTGATCGTGAACACATCACATTCTTTTTCTTCAGTGTAAATTTCACTGCGATAAACATGAGAAAAAGTTGAATGATTGCTTTCTAGGGGGCTGTAAAGTAATAATGAATATGAAGTCAGTCTAAAATAGAAAATGTAAACTATTATTAGTAACATGCAAAACACAGAAGGAGCAAGCCAGAGATAAAAAGTAAGATATTTTAAGACACGCTTCTGCTTTACTTGTTCCTATTAAGGCGCTGTTTCTTTTGTAAGAAAGACCTTTTACAGAATATTTGCTTTGGATGTCTCTGATTTTGTCTTCAACAATAAAGCCCCTTTTAACAATAAAGCCCCTTTTCATATACCTCTTGGTGGAAAAAAAATATACATATATGGAAATTCAATTCGTGGGGTGAATTTCACTATACCTAGCCAAACCTCGACATCTGTGAAATATTAAACTGTTATCTGAGATCACCCAGTTCACACTTAGCAGATGTGAATTTAGTACAATATATGTGTCTATTTCAAGTATCTTAAACTTTGCCTAGCTTTCTCTCTGAAGTTTTACTTTTCAGAACATCTATGAGAAACTAAAGAGCATTCAGAATCAACATTCAGTTTAATGATCCTCTTGGACAGAAACACGAAAGGAACACTTGTATGACTTCGTGTCCCTGCAGTGATCTTCAATGATTTTATTTCTTTCTATCAGTTTTTGTTTCATCGTGGATGCAAAAACAGCAACTGCCAAAGTAAGCAATAAATCACACCGAGCTGTCAATTATGTATTGGATCTATTATTATTCATAATGAATGTAACCCACACTTGACTTTTAAGCCCCCCCTCTTTTAAAGGAATTGAGCATTCACCTGTTCAATGACATACACAGAATATATTTATGTTCAAGAGTTTTGTTGATTCTTTTGTCTGCATTGTTCAAGCATACATTTGAATCGTTGAACTGCATTTAGCTGCTGCTGCAGTGGCTGGTGTTTTGCTTCTGTTACCATATTTCTAGAACATAGGTTGTCCCCACCAGACACTGGATTTAACTTCTCTCTAAAGGCAAAACTATTTATAATTTCTGGCAAAGTATCTGCTTAAAGCTAAAATACATTACCTAGTAAATTTTTTTCTTCTTGGAGCTTACAAAATACCCGCCTATCTAAGAATGGTTTAAGATAAATATTCATTGTGGAAAAGTTAGGGTATTTGACACTGGAATCCTCATAGCCTTTTCGTAACATCTGATTATAATTTCTGTTCTTTTCTTCCTTTAGTCTTCTTATGAAACATTTACAAAAGTGTTAACAGGCTTTCAAGAATTCATAGGTTTTATTATTTCAAATTTCAGACCAACCTGAAAATACGTTGGTCTTTGGCAATGGAGATACTTGTTTTCTCAACCTGGTTAACTGACCAGGTTACCGTTAGCAAGAATCACAATCAGAAAGCCAGTTGGCACTCTGATGAATTGTCTCTTGTTTATAAATATCACATGGCTCTGATTTGTCATTCAAAGATCCAAAATAAAAGATTATCTTTGGTCTTCAGGGGTGTCAAGGCAATGACAACCCTAACTTGTTCATATTGAACAGGTGTGTGGACATTCTGGGGAAGGGAGCTGCATCTGGTTGTTGTTCTTGAAGAGGCTGTTGCCTCTGGGTTTTAGGACTTGTCTGGCATAGGAACACTCTTGGTAGATTTAAGTTTCTGAGAGATAAACTTAGTGAGTGAAACTTTTATAGAATCTCATATGAGAGGAAGGGGTAGCCACAGACAAGATAGGAATTAACAAAGGATTGCGAACTGTCCCGGCCCGCGGGACGATCAACGGAGGCTCTGATACCTGTAAGGGAGGAATGGTATGGGACAAGAGACACGAGGAATGACAGCAAGACAGGTTTCTGATCAAGCTGCAAAATTTTATTGAAGAGGCAGGGTATATATGCTCTAAGGTAGGGGGAGTGGCTAGTAAAAACGGGTGGCGGCCTAGGATTGGTGGCTGCAAAGGCGGGTGGCGGTCTAGGATTGGTGATTGCTGTTGCTAGGGCGGGCGGCAGAAGTACGGTTAGAGCTTTTGGCGCGAACTACCGTTACTTCCTTGAAGAAGGCTAATTATAGCTTAGGCTGTTCTTGCATCAGCCCTGGCGGCCATGTTGCATGTTACCGGTATCGCTGAAGGTGAATATTATATATGCTACCTTAATTGTCCCCAACATCGAACACTGAATCTTTATATAAATATTTTTTTCAGACACAAGGGTATTAGAATAGCTAGAAGGAAATAACTGAAATGGTGGAACTGTAACCCATAACATTTTTAAAAATTTGCTCTATAACTACTTGCTAAATTGTACTTTGGAAGTTATCACCTTTCTGTATATATCTTATATTTCACCAAAAGGAAATAACTGAAACTGTAGAACTGTAACCCATAACACTCTTTGAAATTTGCTCTCTAGCTACTTGTTAAATCGTACTTTGAAAGTTATCACTGTTATGTATATGTGTCAAATTTCACAATATAATGTATTAAAAAATATTATCTTTGAAATTAAAATGTCAATTCACTGATCTCCAAAATTATATGAGCTATAGATAATGACATCTGCTACTAAGAAATCAAAACATCATTTATTTAACCTTTGTTATGTAGCCAAAGTTCTCTGCCTTAATACTGAAATAATAGATTTTTGTTTCCCACTTACTATCTGTGACACAGACCCCATATTACTCTCTGCCTTATTAGATCCTGACCAGCCTTCATAACCCTGCTCCAGGCTCACCTCTTCCTTGAAGGCCCCCAGAATCCCTCTAAGTCATAGTCGTTATTTGTCATTTTCATTTCATCACTCATCTGAAAGTAGTGATTGTTCATGGATGGTGTACATTTTTATTTAACAACCTATCTTGCACACTCTGTCTCCCCACTGGTACTCTATAGTCTTAAAGTTTAGGGCTATGTGATTTACAAATTTACAAATTATATTTTGTTTTGCAAAGCCTGATACAGAACTGCTTTTATTAGTAGGACTTAGTATTTTTGTTAATTTATTTTGCACAACAGAACCTTGATATTCTAAGAGTTTCTAACTGCAAGTCAGAAAAGAGATCTTTTTAATGTAAACAACTGAAAATAAAGACTAAGAAGAGTGGGAATACTATTTTATACTCTTTTTTCTGTTTTGTTTTTCATTATTGAATATGTAGTAGTACTCATGGATATGGCCTCTTGCCACCCTTACCCCAATTTAGTTTGAGCCTATTTAATTCTGAACCACAGAACTAATTTGTCCCTGACTTGGAGGTTCATATCCTTTTAGTGGTTGGCAATTTAAAGCTCTTAAGTCTGAACTGTGAGGGTCATCATCAAACACACATTACTTCTGGCAAATTTCTGATGTTTGCTCTAAATTTAGTAATAAGGATCTTGGAACTAGGAGAATGCCCCATACCTGAGCACCTATCTTGATAATATACCTGGCACCACGTTTTCTTTTGAGAAGGACCCTATAAAATCTCTCCAGGGATCTGGGATCCTGATGCCTGTCTGAAGTCAGACATTCTAGACATGATTCCTTCAATGTGCTTGCTGTTGTAAGCCCAATGTGGTAGTTGCTGCCCAGCTTGGTCCTTCTGGACCTTGCTTCTTATTTCTGGATGGGCTTTCCCCCATTCCTTGTTCCTGGGGCTGCACCATCAAACTCATCCCATCATCAGAACTTTTATTACTTATTCTTAGGGCTACACTAAAAAGATCGGATTGGTGTGCTCTGCCAATGCTTCCAGTTTCCCATTCGTGTTTGGTTCCTTTTGTAGGCAAATGCACAATGGCAGACTCTGTAAGTGTAATTATAAGATGTGCAAAATCAGACACTCCCACTTCTTTCTTGCATTCTTGCTTTCTTATCTTCTCCTATGAAGATTTTTATACTCAGTCTTTATACAGGGCTTAAAAAGAGTAACAGGTGGGTAATAAAACATTCTATTATTCCATTATTGTCATCCCTGGCTCTGATTTCATACCTATTTTGTATCACAGAGTCAAGAACCCCCACTTGTACAAATTTTTCTAGTGTATAATCATCCCTATTTCATGGGATATCTATGGAGATTAAATAAGATAAATTATATAAAAATGTACAGTACAGGATCTTCCATACAATATCAGTTTTGTTCCTTAAAAATATGTACATATATTATATATATATATATGAATGAACTTTTAAGGGTAACACTGCTTATTTATCTCTTTTTTATTTTCATTTAAACCTTATTTAATTTTTATGTTTTACAGCTTTCTTGAAATGTAACTGATATTCCATTAACTGCATATATATAAAGTGTGAAGCCATCATTACAGTCAAGTTATCAAGCTAATGTGTCACCCCAAAAGTTTCTTTTTGCCCCTTTATCATATTTTTTACCTACTTTTCTTTGCCCCTTTGCTTCCCTATCTTTAGGCAATCATTAATCTACGTTCTGTTACTATACATTAATTTTTAATTTCTATAATTCTATAGAAATAAAATTATATAGCATGTACTATTTTTTGTCTAACTTCTTTTACTCAGTATAATTATTCTGAAATTCATCTCTTTGGTTACATGTATCAATAATACATTTTTTTCACTTCTGAGTATTATTTCAATTTATGAACATATAATTTATTTATACGCTACCATATAGGATGGACATTTGGCTTGTTTACAGATTTGGCTAGTACAGATAAAGGTGCTATGATCATTTGTAGATCTAAATGAAAGAGCTAAAACTAAAAATATTCTAAAAGAAAATTTGGTGGCCAATTAGTGATGTTTGGTTTGGCAAATATATCTTAATTATGAAATAAAAAACAAGAACTATGAAAAAAATCAATGAAGACCTAAATAAATGGAAGGATAATCTATGTTCAAGGATTGGAAGATAAAATATAATTAAGAAGTCAATCCTACCCAAAGCAAGTTAGAGATTCAATGCAATCCCAATCAAAGTTCCAGTAGCCTTCTTTGCAGAAATGGACAAGCTAATCATCAAACTTATATGAAAGAGTGAGGGCCCTAAAACCAATGATTTTTTTTTTTTTCAGAACAGACATTTTCAGGATACAGGGCACTGACCTGTCAATAACCCAATAACCAATAACCTTTCTTTTTTTTTTAATATTCATTTTATTGAGATATATTCACATACCATGCAGTCATACAAAATGAAGCATACATTCAACTGTTTACAGTACCATTATATAGTTGTGCATTCATCACCAAAGTTAATTTTTGACGTTTTCATTACCACACACACAAAAATAACAAGAATAAAAATTGAAGTGAAAAAGAGCAATTAAAGTAAAAAAAGAACACTGGGTGCCCCCTTTTTTTTTTCTTCCCCCATTTTTCTACTCATCCATCCATAAACTAGACAAAGGAGACTGTGGTCTATATGGCTTTCCCAATCACATTGTCACCCCTCATAAGCTACTATTTTATACAATCGTCCTCAAGATTCATGGTTCTGGGTTGTAGTTTGATAGTTTCAGGTATATACTGCTAACTATTCCAATTCATTAGAACCTAAAAAGCATTGTCTACATTGTGGATAAGAGTGCCCACCAGAGTGACCTCTTGGCTCCTTTTGTAATCTCTCTGCCACTGAAGCTTATTTCATTTCCTTTCACATCCCCCTTTTGGTCAAGAAGATGTTCTCTATCCCATGATGCCGGGTCTAGTTTCCTCCCTGGGAGTCATATTCCATGTTGCCAGGGAGATTCACTCCCCTGGGTGTCAGATCCCACATGGTGGGGAGGGCAGTGATTTCACCTTTCAAGTTGGCTTAGCTAGAGAGAGAGGGCCACATCTGAACAACAAAGAGGAAAGCCAATGCCTTTTTGAAAAAAATGATGATGTTGGAGAACTCATACCTCTTAATTTTAAAACTTGCTACAAAACCACAATAATCAAAACAGCATGGTATTGGCACAAGGACAGACATATAGACCAATGGAATGGAATTGAGGGCTCAGAAATCAAACTTCACGTTATGGCCAAATGATTTTTGACAGGGGGTCAAAGACCACTCAATTGGGAAAGAATAGTCTCTTCAACAAATGGTGCTGGGAAAACTGGATCTCCATTTAAAGAAAAAAAAAGAGACCCCTTTCCCCCCATATCTCACACTATACACAAAGATCAACTCAAAATGGATCAAAGACCTATATATAAGAGCCAGAATAATCAAACTGCTAGAAGAAAACATGGGACGCACCTTCAGGACCTTGTGTTAAGCTATGGTTTCTTAGACTTTACATCCAAAGCACAAGCGAAAAAATAAAAATATATAAATGGGACCTCATTAAATTACAAACTTTTGTTCATTGAAGGCTTTTATTATGAAAGTAAAATGACAACTGACACAATGGGAGAAAATAATTGGAAACAACATATCTGACATATCTAGAATGTATAAAAAATCCTCCAACTTAACAACAAGATGATAAGCAACCCAATTAAAAAATGGGCAAAATCTTGAACAGACATCTCTTCAAAGAAGATATACACATGGCCAAAAAGCAGATGAAAATAAGCTCAACATCATTAGTCTTCAGGGAAATGCAAATCAAAACCACAATGAGATACCATTTTGTACCCATTAGAATGGCTGCTATCAGAAAAATGGAAAATAACAAGTGTTGGAGAAGTAGAGGCAATCATTCACTGCTTGTGGCAATGTAAAATGGTGCAACTGCTGTGGAAGCCAGTTGGGCAGTTCCTCAGAAAGCTAAGTATAGAACTACCATATGACCCAGCAATCCCACCGATAGGTATATGCCCCAAAGAATTGAAAGCAAGGACTCTGTTTAAGAATAATCAAACTCCTAGAAGAAAACATGGGGAAACACCTTCAGAACCTTGTGTTAAGCAATGGTGCAGTATACCAGAAATGGTTGGCTTTTCCAATGGTATTTATTAACTTGCAAATTTATAGTTCTAAGGCCATGAAAATGTGCCAATTAAGGGATCAATAGGAGGATATATTCTCTGAAGACTGGCCGCTGGCATCTGGGGTTCCTCTATCACCTAGCAAGTCACACAGCTGGCATCTGCTAATCCTTTGCCCCAGGTCTCATTGCTTTCAGCTCATCTCTGAGTTTCTGTGGGACCTCTCCTAGCATCTCTGGGGCTTTTCTCTCTCTAAGTCCTCTCCAATCTTCTCTGGGTGTTTCTTGCTCAGCTATCTGGGTTTTTTTCTGTCTTTTGATCCTCATAAAGGACTCCAGTAAAGATTAAGATGCACCTTGAATGGGATGGGTCACATCTCCATTGGAATAATCTAACCAAAAGGTACCACCCACAACAGGTCTGCCCCCAAAAAAATGCATTAAAAGAACATGGCCTTTTCTCAGGTACATAATAGCTTCACACCACCACAAACTGCCACAGATATTTGCACACTAATGTTCATAGTGGCATTATTCACAACTGCCAAAAGGTAGAAGCAACCCAAGTGTCCACCAACCATGAATGGATAAATAAAATGTGGTATATGCACGCAATGGAATATTTTTTAGCCATAAAAAGGAATGAACTCCTGATATATGTGACTACATCGATGAACCCTGAAGACATCACGTTCAGTGGAATCAGCCAGACACAAAAGGACAAATATTCTGTGAGCCCACTGATTTGAAACAATTAGAATTAGCAAACTCACAGTGTCAGAATCTAGAATGTAGGTTACCAGGGAATGGGGTGGGGATAGACAGTGGGAAGTTAACGCTTAAAATATACTGGATTCTTATTTGGAATATGGAAATGTTTTGGTAAAGGATAGTGGTATTGTTAGCACAACATTGTGAACACAATTAACAGCACTGAAATATATATCTGAATGTGATCAAAAGGGGAAATACTAGTTTGTGAATATGGCAACAGAATAAATTTTTTTTAAAATCCATGGAACTACACTATACAACAGTGAACCCTAAGCTAAACCATGGACTTTAATTAACTGTACAATTATAAAAATATGGTGTCATCAATTTCACCAAATTTTCCACTCCAATGCAAGGTGTTGGTGGTGGGGTGGTGAATGGGAATCCTGTATTTTATGCATGATTGTTCTGTAAACTCACATCTTCTCCAGTTAAAGAAACGTAAAAAATCAATTAAGCAGACTTACCAAATTAAAAAAAAAAAAAAAAATGCTCTTCAGAAGAACACTGCCAAGAAAATAAAAAAGAAAGCCACAGACTAGGAAAAAAATGTGTAAAACGTATCCAATAGGGAATTTGTATCTAATATATATAAATAATTCTTACAACTCAATATCAAGAAAAACAAAATTTTTTTAAAGGGCAAATATTTGAGCAAAACCTTTACCAAAGAAGATGTACAGATGATTAATAAACACAAGAAAAAATACCCAACATTTCTGGTCATTATGGAGATACAAATTAAGCCACAATAAAGTACCATTATATACCCATCAGAATGACAACATTAAAAAGAGTGACTCTACCACATGTTGGAGAGGATATGAGCAACTGCTGTTTTCCTCTGCTGCTAATGGGAATGTAAAGTTGTACATCTGCTTTGGAAAACAGTTTGGAAGTTTCTTAAAAAATTAAACATAAACCTAATCATGCCATCCTAAAAGAAATGAAAGCATATGTCCACACAAAGACTACAAATGTTAAGTTTAAAGAAAATAAACCATATATATATAATATAAACACCAGTATCTCAGAGTCACTTAGGCTTCTTTATATAGACTAGTACTGCAAAGATTCACTTAAACTTCTATAACTAAAGAACAACTTGTGGCCCTCTTCATTTGCATTGATATTGTCCAGATTGTGATACAAATCAATAGCTTTTAGAAATATATGGCATACAGGAAAGAAAAGACACAGAAATACAGGGAAAACACTGCACTAAGAAACAAATTTGAGGAAGATACACACTAATAAGCACACCAACAGTTAAAATAATGTTAAGACAAATACACTAAACTAACATAGCATTCATCCACTGACTACTCCTGAAATATCCCAGGTCAGTTTTCAGATACTTTTCATGGGATAATATACAAAGGTAAAGTAAGAATTGGAATGGAAAATAACACTTGGGCAACTCACTTGGGATCTCTAGCATTTAGTTTGATGTTAACATTATATGAGCTTTAAAGTGTCTTCCACCACTAAAATATTTATCTTTCAAAGAATTTTGTAAAACCCATAATCATAGATACCACGTTTCTGAAGGGTGAAGTTTTTTTGCCGCTAGGGTTATTTCTGTATTATGATGACATCACAACTGTCACCAAAATTAAGGAAAATAGAAGACAAACATTTAAAAGACAATCTTAAATTAAATACATAAATTTTTATACAGTAGTCTGCATTATTTCTAAAAAAAATAAACAAACTGTGTAACATGATATGTGCTTTAAGAATGTGGATAAGGTGTTTTAAATTCAAGTTAATAACAGATGTTATGTAAAATGTAAAAATATAAAATGTAAAAAATCCCTTCAGTTGATTTCAGTCATTCATGTACTATTTTAAGCTATGTAATTCACACCCCAATTGACAGCTACAAAATAAACTGTTCTGGAAATATGAAAGCTTTGTCTAATAATTCTTAGCATATGTTTCTGGCAAATAAATAATTGATGCCAAAAGAAATCCTCTCTTTTCTCCTTTTTGAAAAGAACAAAGATCTAGCATCCTTTTCTACTTTTTTTCTTAATTCTTTGCATCATAGATCAAGTCACAATCATTTGAAGGAGGCCCATATTAATATTTGCTTTTCATCTTGTAATGCTTATAAAGTAGATCAAACAATTTCCACACATCTGCAACTTAAATGTAGATATGCCTTGACCTCTAAAAATGTAATCCTAACATTCTAAAGCTTTAAAAATTATCTAAAGGAATGTCAACCAACTGTTTCTCCTAAATCATCTGTCTAATCAACTGATGACATCAGTCCAAGTCAATGAAAGGAAAAATAAAAATAAGACCTTTGATGTATAACAGTAAGTAAAGCCGGAATGGTGTACTATCTCACGCCCACCATGTTCTCAGCCATTCCTTTAAAAAACTCTCCTAAACAATCAGAAATTTAGACAAATAATTTAAGGCATAGTTTAACCTTTTCATTAACAAAAATATGTGCACAGACATATGACAGTGTATCTCAGTTAAACAGAGCTCAAAAGGGCAGATCCATTTTCTAGCCCTCTCTATGCCATCATTTTTCTTTTTGTCTCCAGGCAAACCTAGGTTGCAGCAACCTTAGCATTTAAACCCTAAATTGCCTCTCCTGATGAAAAAACAAAAATCAAAACAAAACAAAATCAACATGCTAATTTATCTGAGATTAAATTCTCCTGTATAAAATGGGAAAAAAAATGTATTAAAGAGGTATGGGAATATGGAGAAGAATTTTCTTCACTTGAAAAAATGTATCTACTTGAATTACACATGAGAGCCCAACAAAGCCTTATAATTTGCTCCATTTCTTCATAAGAGGTAGCTCCATTTCATTTTTTCACTTAACTGCCACAGAACACAGTTTGTTAGCACTTAGTGGTTCCCATTTGATGGTAATAATCTTTGTGGATTTGACAAGATTTAAGTAATTTCAAATTGTTTTCAAGTCTTGCTTTCAATTCATGTTTTAAATTGCAATATATGGAGCATGTAAAACACTTGTTTCAATGAGAACATGACTCTTGCATTTAGTATTTACACAATATGAAATAAATCATGTCAGAATTAATAAGGTCTAATTCTATTAATGTCAGAAAAGATTAACGTAGACTCCCTCTTCTAAGCTGACTTACCCAATACTCTCTGAATTATTCTTGACAGTGTTAAAATTAGACTAAGCCTACAAATAAAATAGTTGAACTTGTTTGCTTTGTGTGTTTTTTATTAAAGGCAATTTTCACAAATGGAATTAAAAAACTTAATAATTAAAAGAAGCTGTATCAAAGCAAGTGAGCATAATTTAATATTAATATACAAAAGGTGGTTGTGCTTGTCAGGTTGATTAGCTTGATCAGGGGTGACTACAATATATATATATTAACCTCAAGGGTTAGTACAGTTAGAGAAAATGTGGATGGGTAGTTTAACTTAAATTATCCTTGTTTATTTCTATGCTTGTTTCCATTAGTTCCCTTGCAGGAATTTGTACTCAAGGGAATCTATTGAACTAGAAGAAGGAAAAAGAAGATGTCTGTTTAATTTAACCTTTCACTGAACTTTTTCTTTCTAGCTGTGTAAAAGCTTTGCTCTCATACATAAAAAAGATATTATATATATTAAATATATATATTTAATAAGTGATATTAATCCTGTATTTCATTAAGAAAAATAGATATCAAGTTGGGAGGAGAAGAAAGAAAAGAGAAGAGGTAAAGTTGTCTGAAATAATGTAGGACAATATATGAATTTATAATACAATATTCTAAATGAACAAGGTACTTGACAAAAGAAATTATGGATAATAAACTATTTGAAACTTAGTGTATATGGTTTTTACTTAAATCCCTTGAGGCATTTTATATTTAATTTATTATAATCCAAAGAATGAAATTTAGTCAACTCAAAGAAGAAAATTGTGCTTTGAAGATGAAATATAAATATCATATTTATAATTTCACCAAAAAACATTGTTTGGGAAACACAGATTAATAATAGTTTCAAAAATCCAATTGGAAAGAATAAAATGGAAAAAAAGTGGATTGCAATTGCAATATGTATGAAAAAGTTGCCTGTAGTTTATTGTAGACTCATGATTTATCTATGATATGAAATAATCAGCTGCCGAAACAACCAATGTGGTTTCTACTACATCATTGGAAACATTCAAGGAATAAAGAACATATAAGAGGGGCACAAGTTGACTTTACTTTAGATGTATACCAGACTACATTTAAAACTTCCATAATAATTTATGGAACCCATTTTTTCCACATTGTTATTGGAACTCTGTGTTTTTGTAGGTCTATATACTCATGTCACCCCCACAAACTACAAAAAATATTGAGACACATGTGAGTCTCTTTACAAATTACCTATCCTTATATACTTCACCCTGACCAATTTTCAGAGGCTGACATTTGTTCCTCTTAATTTAAAATTTCTTAACATACTTCAGAAATTTTTCTAAGTGTAGGTTTGGGAATCTTAGTACAACAATCTAAGTTGTGTCCTTGCCTGAATTCAGACATTTCTAGTCACGTGCAAGAAAAAAAGGGACATTCTCACCAGGAGCTAATTTTCAATTTTCTGCAAAGTCTTCTAGAAGAGAGCTCATTATAAAGAAAGAGTGCAAGAGATGATGTATTAGAATCAGAGTTTCAGATTCTGTCACTCTTATTGGCCTTTGACCCCTAAACCATGGACTCTGTTCTGAGTATTAGGTGAAAGGGTCATTGCAAAAGGCACCATAACAGGAGAGAAGGAAATGTTTGGTTCCCTAGGGTATAAGGACACAATTAGATCTAGGGTACACATGAATTTGAATACTGAAGGATTCAAATAACACTTGTGGGAAAATTTGCAGGTAATGAGTTAATAGGATGGATGAGTTGTTTCTTTAAATCCTTTCCTATCCCACACTGGTTCCTCAAAATGTTAGGCATATTCCTACTGATATTGTTATCTGTCATATAAACGCTATGCTAAATATAGATGCTCAATAATATAAATGTGATGCTAAATGTAGATGATAAGACATACACAATTGTTTTACTGTAAGAGAGCCTTGGGCAAGGGCCAGAGGGTGACTTATTTAGTAAAATGCTAACTTTACTCTTTGAGCGGTCTGGCCCTTGCCTTTGGCTCCTTTGTGATGATACCTAAGTCCTTTGAATGTCGTACCTGATAAGAGTGCCTTTGTTTACTTGCAAGCCTTGGGTGGGCCATTTTGGATAATCTAATGACGTGGCTTATGGTGGGGTCTTTGGGCCATGTGGTATCAGCTAGACTTTTAGAGGGGCTGGAGACAAAAGGCCAGCCAGGCATGTGGCTAGCCTTGTCTACCTGATTAAGCCCCAATACAAATTCTTGAGTTTCCCTGGGTGGCAGTACTCCCTGAATATTGTCACACCGTTGCTGTGAGAAGTTAACAATGGCCGTAACTCCACTGGGAGGGGACCACTGGAAGCTCCATGCATGGGACTCTGCTGGACTCTGCTCTATGTACATATTCCTTGGCTGGTTTTAATCTGTACTCTCTCACTGCAATAATCCATAACTGTGAATATAACAGTTTTCAGTGAGTTCCGTGAGTCCTTCCAGCAATTATTGAACAGAGTGGTCTGAGGAACCTCAAAACTTGCAAATAGTGTCAGAAATGAGAGTGGCCTTGCAGACTTCCTAACTCTGCAGAAGTGCACACAATCACTTATGGAGGATTCTTGACAAAATGAAGTTTCACTTGATGTACTCATGAGAAAATAAACAGACAAGTCCAGAATGTGGAGACCAGCCTGAATTTATATTTATGTCGACAACCTGAAATCAAATAAACTAAAAATATGGAAAGAAGTCTTTTAGTGTAAGGAGTTATAACACTCAGTGAAGAGAGAAAATGTTTCTTCTAACCATGGAATAAGTCTTTCAGTTCAGACTTTTAGGCTAATACAGGTTACATGGCCAGTCCTGGACCAGTAAGACTCAAAAAAAGGATTATCTTGCATTGCCTGGGGTAACCCAGTGCTTGTGAACCCATTATGACAAAGTTGATGACATTGCTTTGGTGTGCTTAGCCTAATCAGAGACTAATCCCCTAAAATAGAGATAGGGTCATTTCCTTATCAAATGCATTGTCTGATGAAAAGGAAGGTAAGCAACCACATTGTCCAAGGCATACACATTCTTTATCCAGATTCAGAGTTCCATCACACCAAAACTGCAATGTCCACCTCTTTCTGAAAGTCAAGGTATACTATAAGCACCGAAGTGCATATAATTTTTGGACTCTGACCACAGAATCTCACTTGAGTTTCAATATAGCTCAACGTAAGCCAAATATCCTTGAGGAATGACTGACAAATATTAGTAATTTGAAAAATCACAGCTTTGCATATCACTTTCCTATATTTTACAGATATTTTTGTCTAAGATACCACTTATATTGATTAAAAATATCTGTAGTTATTAGCTTCATGGTTCACTATGGGAGACCCCTCCAAGTCCACCTAGATGTTTTGTTTGTTTGCTTTGTAACAATGAGCAGGTGAGAATATGATGCCACCACACGTCTTTCTGCTTGCACTGGTGACTAAAGGGGAAACTTCTCCTTGAGCAGGCATTGCAAGGCAGTCCAGAGAGTAGGAATTACCCTGAGATTGTCCTAGACCATGATCTGCCAGAGAGCTTAGAATGTATAATATGCCTAACTGTTGGTTTTTGACCTGGCCAAGATATTCTCTAGAGCTACCAGTCTGTCTTGATAGTTGCTGACTTTTCCTCTTCTTTCTCTTCATGCAACATAGAGCTCTACAAATTGATTTCTCAAGTCACAGAAATTCTTTCCTAAAGTACTTTCCTAGAATTTTTAATAAATATTTATATATATATATTTTTTGCCTTGGATCTTGTTCTTCAAGCTTTCCTTTTACACCAATAAATGGATGCATAAATTTTTAAAGTTGAACAAACCAAGAATAAAAAAACAAAAGATCAATGTTTTCCTTAGAAAACTTAAAATGCAATGCTTAACTGCTGTCAGCTCATAACTTACCTAAGGACAGGGTAGGTTTTCAGACTTTAGAATTCTTTACTCAGTAATGCCATAGGAGTCATGGACATGTTTTACTTCTCTTGGATCAAATTTTTCTTTGCCATTCTCTCTGAAATATATTGTGTGGTGTCAATTACATATCAAAGGGTTTCTATTTCTGTACAGCTGACAAGAAATTTTCTTTAGATATTGTTCTGATCATTCACACTGTCAAGATGCAAAGCTCAAGTGTTTGATTTGCCTTCTGTGTTGTACATGTAGAACTCGTGATTTGTTATTATCCCTAAGATAACCTCTGAATTTAAAACTCTATGATTCTAAAAATAATAGAAGAGACTCTGGTGTAGAACTTAAAAAAAAAAATTTGGAATAAATGAGATGTTTCCAATCATTTAGATTGCAATTGAAAATTAAAAGCAAACTTGAAACATAAATGACATTAAAAACAAAATAATTAAATACTAGTAAATAAGGAAACACACATAAAAATGAAATCAGGAATATCTCAATTTAAATAAGCCAAATGCAAGATCAGACAAAACACACAAAAAGACCTGAGGATGATTGGCAAATGAATATAAAGTTTTAAGTTACATGTATCTAGACTGTAGCTAGAAATGTAGTCACAATATAGGGTTAGATTTTGGGATCAGAAATGATAGGCTTGTGGCCAGCATAAACAATTTGAAGAGATTTTAAAAACTCTATGATGTTCTGCCACTTAAGAAAATAATGTGAAATAAAAATAAAAGGTCATTATTGTGAAACATTGTGATGGAAAGAAATAATCTTGATTTCAGTCATACCATTTGGGTAATTACATCTCTGATCACTCCAGAAGAAAATACATACTCTAAACTGGCTTTATTTATAATTATAGAAAATAGGTTTATTTTTCTTTGTTATGATAAAGAAAAAGTAATCAAGCTTTAAAATATTATCTGAAATATATTCAAATACTGGAAATAGAGGCTAAAAGTAAGATATAAAAGTGGCTCATTTTCTTTTATTGTGGGATTATACATTCTCCATAAATCCTTAAAATGCAAATAAATAGCAATTTGTAATAGTTCGTAGCTACAGAATGGAAAACTGGTCATAAAAGAGAATGAAGTACAGTTACCAAGTATTTCCATGGGAACACTTGAGCAGTATGATGAATAATGTCAGCAAAATCCACTCTGGGAAAGGTTTCTTAACCTGATTGTCTCTGTAAGCATAAAACATTGACTTATGCATCTGACAAAACTCAGTTTCAATGTATTAACCACACAGTGTGCTGCCAATCATTTCCCTGCTAACATGACATAAAATATAAAAGATGAAAATAGTTTCCATCTTTATGGGAAAGGATTACTTTGACTTTCAACCTGCTCAAATCCTCTCAGTGATGTTCAATAATGATTTATCTTTTAAATGCTATTTAATTTATCCTTAATTTATTATCTGGCAAATGGCTCTAAGCAAAGAGCAAACCTGAATTCAATAAGAACCTTTCTCTTCTTAGACTTCTTGCTTTCAAAGATGCTGGGATGGTTAACTTCATGGGACAACTTGGTTAGATTATGGTGTCCAGTTGTTTGGTCAAGTAAGCACTGGCCTGATCATTACTGCGAGGACATCTGGTGAATTTAAGTCATCAGTAAGTTGATTGCATCTATGGCTGATTAAGTCTACAATCAGCTGAGGAAATTACCTTCAGCAATGAGAGAAGTCTGGATCTGTTGAAAGCCTTAAAGAGAGAACTGATGATTTCAGCAGTCCGAAGTAAGAATTTCCATATCTATTTCAACCAGCCAGTTTCTCCTGGGAAATTCTTTTAAAAAATCATTATCAGAGTTCTCAGATTGCGACCTGCCCTATGCAATTCAGACTTACTCATCCCCACCGGTTGCATGAGCCAATTCCTGTAACTATCATAATATTTACATATATATAAACATATACATATACATATACATACCCTGTTAGTTTTCTTTCCCTGGAAAACCATGACTAATATAAACACTATAGCACAAATTCTTGTAAGTTATTAAACTTTATTTTTGATGCAATTTATTAGTGAAGGATATTAGATAAGCAAAGAAACTATTTGTATCATCTGTTTTCAGAACGTAAAGTCAGATTTCTAGTTATAGTGGAGAAGTGATCATGTGAACCTCCAGAAGATAATAATTACTAAATGAATATACTTTAAATGTATATTCAGAGACGTTGGGAAGCATCCAAAAGCAAAGAGAAGAAGGAGGGGAATAGAAAATTTAAAAAAAAATGAAATTGGAGTTACTAAGAATTGAGAGTTTGTGATTTCTTGGCCCATGCATGCTGCTTAAACCCCATAGCTACAGCTACAGAAGTGGTGGTAGGAAAATCACAGCCTTATTAATTAAAGGTGGCAGACTTTAGAGTTCAAGGATGGAAATGAAGCCATAATATGTAAAAGCAAGTCCTGGCAGCATGATAACCACAGAAGTAAAGAGATATAAATTCAGATCATAAACTGCCCAATTCCTAACTGCCAGCTAATATATGCAGCTATACCACAAATTGACATTATGAAAAGCAAGAGAAGACCACAAGGAAATCTCTTGAAAAGTGAGCAGTGCAGAGCTTTCTTTGTGAGTTTGATGCTTTTTCAATGGAATACATTCCTCAAATGTGCACAGCTCAGGCAGTCTTAAACCTGAAGTATCAGAATATAGAGTCCAAAGGTGTCAGAGTGAGAGGAAATTAGAGAAGTTCCTAGAAGTAAAGAAAACCAAAACAGTGTGAGCCCTACCTCACCAAATGTTACTGACTGCCAAATTTCACAGGAATAGGGGTGACCCACAGAGGTCAATCTAAAAATGCAGTGTTTAGAAGGCATAGGAACAGGTTTAGGCAGTTTCACAACAAGAGAACAAGAGTGCGAATCAGTTTCTACAATTTGATCTGAGCAACTTAACTGCTTACAAGAACAAAACTCTAATAATTCTCAGGAGACCAGATAGAATACAGAAATGCTGTAAAATATTTTCTTCAATGTCCAGTTTTCAAACAATAATATTAAATATTCAAAGAAACAGGAAACTGGAACCCATAATCATAGAATAAGGCACTCAACAGAAGTTGATTCTAAATTTTCCTAGATGTCAGATGTAGCAAAGTCTTTGAGAAGTAAATGATCGAAAGAATTAACAAAATATATTTTGAATGCATGCCAGAAATAAAAAACAACTTAAAAATGAAAATTCAGGAGTTGAAAAGTACAATTACTAAATCAAAATATTTGCTACATAGACTCAATAGCTGATTGGAGGTGACAAGAGCAAGAATTAGTGAATTTAAATATAGAGCAACTGAAAATACCCAATTTGAAGAATAGAAAGGAAAGAAAAAATTAAAAGCATGAACAAAATTATCAAGACACTTAAGACAATATAACACAGTCTGACATACATGTAATTGAAAAAGGAGAGGAACAAGAGAAAGGGGAAAGTGTGTAAGAGTAATTGGCTGGAAACTTTCTGATATGTTAGAAATTAATTTGTATACTCAACAAGCTCAAGAAATCCTAAGATAAATAATGACAACAAATGCACTCCAAAGTGCACCATAATCAAACTACTGAGAGTCAGAGACAAAATGAAAATCTTGAAAGCAGACAGAAAAAAAGGACAAGTTATCTATGGGATAAGAGATTAAGATTAATAGTTGATTTCTCTTCAGCAACTATGGAACCCAGAAGACATTAGAATGTCATATGCAAAGTGCCAAAGAAGGGAAAATCTGTCAACCAAGCATTCAATTCAGTAAAGTTATATGTGCAAAATGAAGGAAAAATAAAGATACAACAAAAAAGGAGAGAAGTTGTCACCAGCAGACTTTTAAAGAAAATATATCAACATGAGAGTCCAAACCAATTGATATTTCATAAATGAACCCCAAATCAGCACACATAATGCATGAAGGAGCAGAAACATTTAGAAGAATTTATACCTAATATTTCAAGAAAATAATAGCTGAAATTATTCCTATTAAAAATTACTTCACTTGAGATTAATCCAATTGTAGCAGTCTATTCTTCGTACTTTGTTCCCAGAAGGACATTAACCAGACCTCAGTTGTGCTTATGGAAACAAGATAACAGAAGAGCATGAAGAACACACTGTAGCCCAGTGAATCAGTTACTTTCTCCTCAAAAGACACAAGCTTGAAAAGAGTCATGAAGATCTTGCACATAAATATCTAAATCTAATCACTGAAACTGGAACAACAAGATGCACTTGAAACAATACAGGACTGAGACATTTTTCTGGGTCTTCCTTTCAAAGATCCAATATCACCACTGAACTGACAAAAATGAATCCTATGGACATTACTTGGTTTTTGACTCCTACCCCCTTTCCTTTACCTATGAAAACCTTAACTCACATCCCACTTTGAACTGGTTTTAGGAAGGTTCCTCCAGTTCCTCACATATGCACTTGCAATAAATCACCTTCACGCTGAGAGACACATTTCTGCTTTGTAGCATTGGGTCGGGGGCTATTCTATTGGTCACTCAGTGTCTTCTTTATATCCTTCATCTCTTTTGCCACATTTTCCTTCAGCTTATGGATTTGATTTAAAAGATTTGTTTGAACATTTTTAATTAGTTGTTTCAACTTCTGTATCTCATTTGGAGTGCTAGTTTATTCCTTTGACTGAGCAATATCTTCATCTTCCCAGTATGATGTGTGATTTTTTTTCTGGTGTCTAGGCATCTGATTTCCTTGATTTGTTCATTCTGGAGGTCATTTTCTCTCTTTTGCCTAGAGTTTTCTCATTGGTTGGCTTCGTTCTCATATGTTATTTGACATTCAGTTCAACTTATTCTAGACCTCTAGCATAGCTTTTGTTTAAGAGATCAGAATTTTTCAGCTCTTGTTTTTCTGGTTTTTGCCCTGGCTATATGGAAGTTTTTTTGAGGAGGGTCTCCCCAGATAAACTCAACCTTAACCATATTTTCCCAGACAGGATAGGCCTGGGTTTCAGGAAGAGGATAATCAGTGGCAGAGTCCCCTGGGGAAGAGATTCAGCAGGATACCAGCCTTTCGTGTGAAGCCTCTTGATTCTGTGCTTTTTCTGTCTTGCCCTGCAGATGGCACTTGTCAGCCTGCAGCTCCCCATTGGTGTACAGTGCTGCAGTATCTTTAATTCTCAGCAGACCCTGCCCCTGCCAGGGGCATGGTTGAGACAGAGGCTGAGGCAGAAGGTGGACTTTTCTGCTTTCCAGCCCCCAGGTTCTGAATTCTTGGAATGAGAGCTGCCACTTGTGTTGGGCCCTGACCCACACCCCCTTTCTTGGGGAAGATAAGTCCTTAAGAGAATCATCTCCTTCACCTGACTAGCTATTTGTCTCTCAGATATTCCTTAACTTTGCCCTTACCTGGGGCAGTGCTAACAACTGAAGAAGCCTGCTGCTTTCTTTAGGCTAAAAAGTTAAAAAAAAAAAAAAAATTCCTTTCAGAGCTGGTCCCTAGCCTCCTGGGTCACCAATCAAGAGCCAGAATTGGTACTCAGCTCTATGTGCCCCTTTTCTTGAGGCACAGTCCTTTTTCGGTATTCTGAACTCGGCTGACTCCTAATACCTCTGTTGTTGTTTCTTTCCCCCCCATCAGCCCTGCCTTCTCTCTGCTGGGAGAAACTTCTGGGCTCCTTTCATGCTTTTTCCAGGTTTATCTGTGTTCAAAACTTGTATTCAGCAGTCCAGATTTGTTACTTAAATTCTCAATTGGAGCTTGGTTGAGCTACCTTCCTTTGCTCCTAGTAGAGACTGCTTCTTTTTCCCATGGGAAGTGACTCCAAAACAGCCTTCTGTGCTAGTGGGGGAGAGATGCCAGTTTCCACAGTTTGGGAGACTTTACTTACAGTTCTGTGCTACAATCTCAGACCTACTACCCATTCCAGATTGGTGTACTATGTGTATCTGGTCATGGAAGTCCCCCAAACAGTTGTTCCAGACAGTTCCTGGCTATTACCAGCTGCTTCAGAGGAGAAATGAAATTCCACATCTCCTCCATATGCTGCCATCTTGCCCCACTTCCTGAGCCCTTCTATGGGAAAGAGCTGTAGTGTCAGTATCAAAGACAAAGAGGAGTTATTACATCCATCAAGTAACAACATGATGGCAAGAACATGGAAAAAATAATAAAACATGAAAGAGACCATGGGAGTTTAAAATACAGCAGCAAAATTAGTGGCTCAAAACAAGGGTAGAAAAGATAAAATGAAGTAAAATTCTTTAAATTAGTATAAAACAAAAGGAGAAGAAAAATAGGTAAAACATATGGATATAATAAGATAACCAATCCATAGTTTCAAAAATCCTAATATACGTGTGTATATACACATGTGTGTGTAACAATGGAGACAAATTTAACAAGAAAATTATATAATAAAAAATGCTCCAAATGGAGAATTTTCAAATGTGATATTGAAACTGGGTATCCAGTGCACAGCAAAATGAATGCAATGATGATCTAAACAAAGGTATGTTATTGTGAACTATGAAAACATTCAGGATGAAGAAAAGACTATTAGCTTTCAGAAACAGATCTCAGGTTTTAGACAGAGAAACAGATACCACAATTGATTTATGATTATCCACCTCAACATAAACCACTTATACCTCAAAAACAATCACACTTCTTTTTGAAATCTATTCAGTCCTCTCTCTAGCCTACCCCAAACATTTTCATGCTTTCACATCGCATTTAGGATACAATCTAAATAGTTAATGAAGCTAATTATGCTCTTGAATTTTAGCTTGAATCTTTAGAAGTGGAAACTATTTCTCCAAAATCACTTGACTAAATTATCCCTTAGTTCATTGTATTCCAGATTTTTTTATTTTCTGGGTCAAATGAAGCTCCTTCATTTTTCAGGAGCTTTAGCCCATGTTCTTCAGCCTGCATGATTTACTCCCAATTCTTATCCTGTCTAATTCCTGTTTATTCAAACTTCATATCTTCCACTACTGGGCTCTCAATTAAAGCAGCAATCATGTCCATTTTTGACATTAGCAAGTAGCAAAGTTCCTGGCACAGAGCGGATGCTCAAGGAAAGCTGGCAGACATAATCAATAAATCATATTCTCTCTTGAAATTAAGATTGCTCCCTCCAATGGAATGAAAATTAGGACAGGCATTTTCATATGAATTGGAACTATGGCTAGTCCTTGAAATCTTATGACTAATTTGAAGAACATATTAGCAAGAGCCAACATAGTTCAAAGGGCAATATAAATATGCTTAAACTTCTTAATTTTCCTTTTGTCTTTTTTCCCATTCTCGTTATCTTCTTTTCTTTTGATATTTTTTGGCATTTTAAAATTTAATCATTACACACAGATTTGGCCCTGTTTCATATGATTTAGATAGCTAATGAGGTATTTAGAATAAATTAGCCAAGTATATGGTCATTCAAACCTTACAGGATCTATAACAAAAATCATCATATTCCAACTCTCAGTGTAGGGAGTGTAGCATATAGCGAACAGAATTAATCCATATAATATTACTATGCATAGTAATATAAATGTACATTTTTTAGTTATATTCTCATTATATTTTGAAAACATTTTATTAAAGAAATTTTAAATCTACAAACTAGTTGCAAAAATGGAGCAATGAACAACTGTGCATCCTTCATTTAGATTCATCAATTGTTTAATTATCTATCTGCCACTGTTTCCTTCTCTGAATGTGCATGTGTATATTCTTCCTCTATTATTATTATTATTGCCAAGTTATTAAGTACATTAAGTTGCAGAGACCATGAGCTTTCACCCTTAAACACTCTCACCTGTCCTCTAGGAATAAGCACATCATTGTACATATCTACAATAAACTATCAAATTCAGAATTTACTGTGATACGGTACTATTATAAAATAAAAACTCCATATTCATATTTCATTAATTGTTCTAATAAAATTCTTAGTTTGAACAATTTTCTTTTCAATACAAGATGCAATCTAGTATCACTCATTTCATTTACCTACCATGTTTCTAGTCTTTATCTCAAAGAACTCCTCAGCCTTACTTCATCTTTATGACATTTACATTTCTGAGGAATGTTTGGCAATTGTATTTGCAATTTGTCCCTTAATTTGTGGATTTCTGATTTTTTCCTAATGGTTACTCCAAGGCCTTGTTTGTTTGTCTGTTGACAGAAACAGCACATAAATTATGCATTCTCATTTCATCACATCAGGAGAAACATATCTGCCCCATTCTTGGTCTACTAATTTTAATCCCCGGGATATGGTGGTATCTGCTAGATTCCTCTACTGTAAAGTCATTTTCACTTTTGTCATGAAGAAGTAATCTTGAGATCACTGGAGTCTGAAAATACCCCAGTTCCCCAAAACGTTTACCAAATAGTTTTATCATCCATTAATGATTCTTCCCTGAATCAGTTAAAACTCTTGTGGTTGGCAAATGGTGATTTTACTACTTTTGCCATTCTTTCTACCTTTATTAGTTGGCTCTCCTTCCCCCATCACCTTTTTTTTGAAGCCAATTTAACCATGTACCCTGAAATCAGCTTCATAACTATTAGGTACTGCCAAAATGGTGCAGTATGTACATTTGACCTATGGAATATGTCACCATCCACTAAATGGAAAACTCAACCCGAGTTTAGCCCTAAGTTTATTGATAATTTGCAAGGTGGCATTGGAAAAATCACTCCATGTCTCAAAGTGTTAGTGTTTCTATCTATCCAAAGTTAGTTTTGGACTAATTGATATCTGTTTTCTCTTAGTTTTAATAGTCTATAACTCTTGACATTTTTCAGCCTGTGTTTTCATAGCCTATAAGATTCAAGTAATAGAAGAAACCCCCCCTTCTCAGTTTTGCTAACAGCCAGCTTGATTAATTGTTACTGACCGAAAACTGGCAAAGAAATTCCTAACCCCATTAACTTATTTTGGTGCTCATTAAACTTTTAAGTTCACTTACTTTTCCTTACTCTTGTCTATTTCAAGCTTATTTTCAGCAGTGTTCCTTCTTTGGCAAGTGTAGTTGGAAAATGCACAGATTGAGCACCAGTGTGGGAGGATTTATATAGCTAAAAAACATTCCATAAAATGATCATGGGTATTTCAGTTTGCTTCAGGATTAATTATAGTCCTACAATTCCCACATCAAGGCAGTCTGTGGGTTAGAAGACTGGGCTGAGAATATTCTCATCTTACTGATAACATTCAAGGGGAGTGATTTACTAAAACAAAATCTTCACCACTTTCAACCTAAACTTCAAAAAAAGCCAAATAAGCATTAAGAAAAACGGTCCTATAAGTGTGCCTATCAAATTTAGCCTTATAAATTCTAAAAATATGACAACATGTGGCTGAAAGCTGGGGGTTGACAAAATGTATAGCCTTAGGAACCATTTGGGAATGATAATTTTAACATCATTACCAATGTTTAACAAGAGTCCACAGAGCAGAATGAAAAATCTTTCTGGGGATAATACAGGGAATGTAAAATAATTAAGCATATAGTAAAGATTTCAAGTTTCAATCCCATATACATCAATATATTTAGTTGTTACTCTTGGCAATGGTCAGACAACAAACTTACACATATCTAAAACAATTTGTCATTTTCATGCCTGTCGTTTTTAAACAAACTCTAAACTTCAAATTGAAAGCTATTAAGGAAAGTTTACAAATCCACTGTAATTTTCCTAGAAATAAAATACAAAGAAAAATGCATGATAAATTGTCACTCTCACTATATCTATCATCCATGTTTGATATGTATATGCATATATGTGCATAAATATATCTCTACAGATATATGAGGGTAATAGATCATTTTTATTGAGTACTTCTTTGAAAACAGGTACTAAACTCTTCACATGAATCATGACTTTATATAAATTATGTCATGTCATCTTCTTAGTATTCCTGTGAAATGTCTACTACCATTGTCCCATTTTGCAGTCACAGAAACCAAGTCAAAAAGTGATTAAGTTGTCCAAAGCCAGATCATTAACTAGTGGTAAAATCTATATGGAAAAATAGATCATATACTGTCAAATACTCTTTCATTCTTAAAACATGTTTATTCACATAACTTATTATAAAACATTTCTATTTTTCAAGGGATATTTATATCACAGACATATGCATATACATATATGTTTATAATTTCCACCTGTAGTAAAATTTCCATATATATTTTTATATATTATACACACAAAAGAAGCATCTTGTACATATATATTTCTCTGTCTGTTTTTTCAACAGTATAAGGCACCCACTGGCCACATGGACTGTTTGGACTTAGAATGTGATAGCATTGTGACTGTGCTCTCTGGTGAAAGCATTGTTCTCTTGGTCACTAGAACATTCAACCCTCAAGGTCCAGGATTGTGGGTATAGGAAGCAAAATCTTTATTTTCTTTCCCCCTTCCTTCCTTCCTTCCCTTCTTCCTTCCTTTTTTGGTGGTATTTTAGTAGGTCACCATGTTTCATTTCCATCTAATACTTTAAACCCTCTTGGGCATTTCCTTTTCTTTTTTTTTCTTTTTAATTTTAGTTTTTTTTTTAATTTATAAGAAAACAATCCTTAATGTGGTATATTTCTCAATGGAATGCTAATGCAGTAAAGACAGGGATGGCAATTTCCTTTATCCTATGGTTCCCAGCTTTTACTACAGCATTGAAAACACTACAATGGCTGTGGCTTTAATGTTCAAACAGAATTCTATGGAACAACCAACCAAGCCCACAGGGTTTTCCCAGCTAGTATTGTAATTGAACCTTCAGCTGGTCATTCTATCATTCTCTAAAGCCTGCTGTTTTAGGATGATGTGGGGTGTACTGTATGACCAGTAATGGGTGCAGGCTGCTTACCTCACTTTCTCATTATATATATATATAATGAATTATTTTTGGTAGTGATTAACAAGCTTTCACTGATTCCATCAGTGGTGACTCTAGCAGAAGCCTTGCAGGACATGAGGGGAAATCCTTATTGATCTCTGTAGGGAAAAAGGAGTTCCCTCTTCTTAATGGAAGGGGTGCAATGCAATCAACTGGCCACCAGTTAGAAGGCTGGTCCTTCATGGAATGGTCATTAGTATTGGTTTTACCTTTTAAAAAACTGGGCACTCAGCAGGGACAATAGCCAATTAAACTTTGTGCTTGGGATTCTCTATTGTTGGGCCTGTGCCTAGCCTACAATACTGCTGTCATGACCACTTCTTATATAGGCCTATTAAATAGTCCCATGTACAGCTGTGACTGGTATGCATAACACAAGCTATATTTTCTACACGATCATTTATAAACTCTTCTCTTCAGGGTATGTCTCCCACTGAGCATTGACATTAAATATGGATTTCTTCTCACTGTGTGCCCATTTCCAAAAGGCCATCCAAGTTACCTCCTCACCAAATATCTTTATTACCAGTTTCCAAGCTTGTTCTTTCTAAGACCCTAAAGTTGTGGCCACCCCATGAATCATGTCTACAGGTCAGTGTAGACCAGCATTCCAGGCCACAAATCTTCACACACAAAGTGGACATCCAGATGTACAACCCGAAGTTCTACTCACTGAAAGGATTTTCCTTCACCACTACTTTCAGGGTAAATATTAATAGAGGCTCTAGTTGACATCCACTTCCAACGGTATATATTCCAATGCCAGCATATCATGTAGACCCATCCCTTATACCAGAACATTTTACTCTTCTGTTAACTGATCATTGGGAAGTCCCTGTGGTGCCAAAGTTATGAGTCAAGGTAGCATGAGGAAATGAAGGAGAAGGCACAGGTATCCTGAGAAGACTGAGGCACCGGCTTGTGAAATTTACTTGTATCTTCCCGATCTGCTCTCATTTGGTCTCATACATATAAGTTTGCTGCACACACACAACATTATGATTGCATAAGGTAACACCCAGGTCATGATGTCAGATTTAGGGACACAGTCACTTGTCTCATGGCCAGGTGTTCAGTCTTTACTGGGACTCCAAGAGGAAGCCAGAAGCTGCCTTTTAAAGGAAGAGTACTTGTTAGTAGCCGAGTACATGGCTTTACACCAAAATCCTAGAGCTATAAGAGTTTTTCAGAGACTCCACACAGCATGTCTGCCATGGATATCTCAAAAGCCAATAGAATTGCAGGTTTATAATGCCAATGTGAAAGGTAGCTTACACTGCAGTTCAGAATTGCTTCAGAGACTTTTGTTGTCCCACACATCTCTTAAAACTGGCAATATTACTGTAACCCGGTAAATGGATTGGCACAAACAGACAGATGTAGCTTATGTTGCCTTGAAAATTCATATGCCTCACAAGCATTGAACCTCTTTCTATTCCATGAGTTGTTCAAATTGAAGTAATATGTGTCTTAGTTTAGAGGGCAGTTTGTGTCATACTCAAGAGCTCTGGACCACTAGATATCTCACTAATGTGACAGTTTCCTGAATTTTCATGGGGTTGATACTTTGTCCTCTGGCATGCATGTATCTTACTAAAATGTAAAGGATACTTACTACTTTCTGCTCTCAGATTCAATTAGCATAGTTAGCATTAATTTAATGATGCAGCATGATATTCTATGAGGTAGCAAGGCAATCATTGTCCTTCCAAACAATATAACACGTAGTAACACAGCTGACATACTTTGATGGTGAGGCAGTGAAGTGTATCTCTGTCCCTGCCACATGAAGGCAAACTGCTTTTAAATATCTTTGCTGATGGGAATTAAAAGTATTTACTAGGTCAATAGGTACATTTCAAGTATTTATCTAGTAAAGATACCATATTCTGAAACTCAGCTGCAATTGTCTGCACCACCTGTTTCTGATTACAAAATTTCGCATCCAATCTCCAAGATTAACACTGACCAAACTGGCAATTTAAAAGGGGATGCCATAAGAACTTTCGATTATTCATAGTGACACTAATTTTCCACTAAAGATACAGTTTCAATTATGGATTACTGTGCAAACAGGCTGCATCAATCCCAGTGGCTTTCTTCTTACTTCTTCCAACTAATACATTCTGCTCCATTGGTCAGGTAACCAAAATGAGGATGCTGCCAATTTTAAAGTTTATTTATTCTCATTATACATGCACTGTGTGAAACAAGCTTGGACTAAATCTCCACCTGCCACCTGATCGTCATGAGTCCTCACTCTGACAAGGTCCCTCTGGAGAAGGCATGGAGGAAGATTGCAATAATTACATGGCTATCCTGCAGGGTTCTTTTTCAGAGATCTGGAAGGTGCCAGATCTAGTTAGGAACCTGAGAATTTCCGCTACGATGACTTTGAGAGAGCTTTCTGCCCATTAGACTCACAATGGTTCTGCTTATATATCTCAAGAAATACCTCTGTAAGCTCCCAACTGTTTCATTCCTAGGACACCAATGACCAATTCGCCATCACCATACCCTTCAGGCTATGAGGGTAATTGCATCCACTTTGTCACCATTGGAAAAGCAATCCCACCTGGACTTTTAAGCTATACATGATTTGACTGTTTCCTTTAAAAATCACAGAACCCGGTTCCACTGCTGCATCTGACACCATCATCTGCAGCTTACAGAGGATAATCACCATGGAGTTTGTCAAGATACCTGTACTTCATTTACTAATGTATTTCTTATGCCTTAATTGTGACAGTGTCTTCTTGACCATACCGTTGAATTCAAACTCCAGTTAACTAACCTAGCAAATTATTAAAGCTAATTCCTGTTGCTCAAAGCATATATTAAATCCTTAATTACAGCGTTAGTGCACTAATATCAGTAAGTTTGAATCAATCTAACACAATATGTCATCCTCCTTTGCTTAATACCTTTAAAATATACTCCTACATATGTACTCTAGACTCCTCATAATATACATTGTCGAGATCCTAAAACTTCTTCAGAGTATAGGCTTTTATCTCCTGGACCACTCTTTGTACTTCTCCATTTGGTCTGCATCCAAAGATATACATGCAAAAGCATTATAGAAAAACTTATAACCACCCCGAAAGGCTCAAATGTAGACTTGAACAGAAACACCCTGCTTTTGGATATAAAGATTGAAAATTAAAAACAAGTCAATTATCTATATGTTAACTTAAGAATTTAAAACCATCTCAATAAAAATACCAGCACACTTCTTTTGAAAATTAGTCAAGAGACTAACAGCATGGTAATGATTTCTCTGGGTTTTCTTCATGTCTCATACACCAGACTTGGAGCTGAAGAAGCTGGCACCCAGAAATGTCAACAGGCACAGACAAATAAAGCTCCAAAAAAAGGCCTACTTTCTCTAATCAAAGGATTAAGAAAGGGGCAGCCAAGCAAGACAGAAAACTTTTAGATAATAACCACTCTACTGCAGGTGAACACCACAGAAAAACACCTTGTTCCCACCTAGGCCAGCAAATATCAAGTAGTGAGCCAAGACTTGCACCCTCAGCAGGCTATAATGAGGCACCTTAAACCCCCCACCCCACCCCTCTACCTCCATCTTCGTTGTATCAGAAAAAGTCAAGCAGGAAGCCAGAACTTTCGCCCAACGGTCAGTAGGCCCCTCCCCTCTCCTCCTTCTCCCTCTGCCACATATTTGAGGGTAAACCACATGAAGACTGGACTTCCACACCCAATGAGCATTAATGAGAGACCCCTCTCTCTCCAAGCTGTAGTAGTGTCAGAGTCAGGAATTTCACCACCGCACAGCAGTAAGGACTAGCCCACTCCTCTGGGTATCAACAGAGGCCTTGAGGGGAAGCTGGACTTCTACTCCAATCTGTAAATAGCAGCCCCTCCAGAGTAATTTTAGAGGACAGCAGCTAAAACAGAAAGCACAAGTAAGATCCTGAGTCTCACAACAAAATGCCTCATATGTGCAGATATAATTTGATTAAACCACTTTACATACCCAGAACCAAGATGATCTCAAGTTGAATTTTAAAAAGCAATAAATAGATGCCAATATCCAGAACTGAGTTAAAAATTTAGAACTGAAAAGCATAATAACCAACATTAAAAAAATACTCACTGAAAATGCTCAACAGGAGGATGGAGGAGAGAGACGAATGAATCTATGAACTAGAGGATAGAAGAATGGAAATTACCCAATATGTATAACAGAAGAAAACAGACTAGAAATAAATCAACAGATTGCCTGGGACCTATGGCACTAGAACAATAGATTTAACATTTGTGTCATCAGAGTGCTGGAAGGAGAGGTGAAAGAGGACAAGTTTGAAAAAGAAATAAGGATGAAAATATTCCAACTTTGGCCAAAGACATAAATCCACAGATTCAAGAAACTGAGTGAAGCTCAAACAGAAGCTGAAAGAATTTTCCCAGCTATGTGAGGTTTACAAGAAATCTTCCTTTCAAATACAACTGCATAGGCAGGTTGAAAGCAAAAGGATGGAGGAAAATATAACATTCAAACATTAAAAGAAAATAAGAGTGGCTGTATTAATATTAGATGACATTAACTTCAAATCAAAGAAAATTCCCAGAGACAGAGACATTTTATGTTGATCAAAGAGTCAATCCATGAAGAAGCCATAGCAATCCTAAATATGCATGCACCAAACACCTGAACTGCAAATATGTGAAGCAACAAAACTAGAACTGGGAGGAGAAATATGCAAATCTATAATTATAGTTGGAGACTTCAACATCTTTCTGTCAACAATCGATATCTAGACAGAAAATTAGCAAGAGTATAGAAGAATTAAGTGAAGCCATCAACCAAGAGAGTCTAACTAACATGTATAGAACAATCCAGCAAACAACAGCAGAATAGAAAATTCTTTTTAGTAACCATGGATCATATACCAAAATATTGCACATTCTGGACCATAAAATAAGGATTGGCAAGTTTAAAAGAATTGCAGATGTATTGAGTTTGTTCTCTGACCACAATAACATTAAACTAGAATTCAGTCACAGAAAAATCACAGGAAAATCTCCAAATACATGAAAACTCAACAGTACACATTTAAATAATCAATGGGTTAGGGAGAAAATCTCAAGAGAAAAAATACATTGAAGTGAGTACAAATGAAAATACAATATATTAAAATTTTAGGAAACAAAGCTGTGTTGACAGGGACTTTATAGCACTAAATTCATGTATTAGGAAAGAGGAAAAGTCTGAAATGAATAACTCAGGCTTATCACCTCAAGAACCATTAAAAAAAAGACAAAAAAATTCAATTTAAGCTGAAGGAACGAAATAATAAATGTAAAAGAATCATTCTATAAAATTGAAGTCAGAAAACAATAGATAAAAACAATAAAACAGAGCTAGTGCTTTGAAAAAACTGGATAATATTGGCAAAATTTTAGAAAGACTGACAAGATAAAAAGAAAAAGATCTGAAATTACAAATTTCAGGAGTAAAACATGGAATACCACTACAGATCCTAGAGAAATAAAAAAAGATAACAAGAGAATGCAGTTATCATTCTGCACACATAAATTTGACTACTTAAATGAAAGGAAACAATTCCTGAAATGTACAAATTGTCTCAACTCTTCCAACATTAAATAGATAATTTGAGTAGCTCTATAACTATTAAGGAAACAAAATTCATACTTAACCCTCCCCAAATTAAATCTTGAGCCCCACATGGTTTTACTGGAGAATTATACCACTTGTTTAAAGAATAATTAATACCAATTCAATGCAATCTTTTCCAGAAGATAAATGAGGGAACACTTCACGATTCATTTTTATGAAGTTAGCATTATCCTGATACCATAACCTGACAAAGATAGAAGGAAAAAAAAAAAGAAAATTATAGACTATATCCACAATGAATATCAATTTAAAATTCCTTAAAAATATATAAGCAGATAGAATTCAGCAAAACAAAAGGAATTATACACCATAATGGCGTGGGTTTTTCCATTGACACAAGGCTGGTTCATTGAAAATCAATGTAATTCACTAAATTAACAGTTCAAAGGGGAAAAGAATCACATGGTCATAACGATTGATGCAGAAAAAAATTTTGAAAAAATTCAAACATCCATTCATATTTTTAAAACTCAGAAAATATAGAATAAGAAGGGAATTTATTCAACTTGATAAAGAGTGTCTACAAGAAAACCCTATAGTTAACGGGTTAACTTTTCTCCTAAGATTGAGAACAATGTAAGACCATTCATTCTCACTACTCTTACTCAATATAGTGCTAAGGGTAAGTTCTAGCCTGTGTAATAAGGCAAGAAAATGAAATAAAAGGAAAACACATAAGAACAGGAAGAAATAAGACTTCACAGAAAAGTCAACATAGAAAGTCCCAAGGAATCTATAAAAAAAAACTACTAGAACTAATATGTGAGTTCAGCCAGGTCATAAGTATACAAGATAAACATATAAAATTAATTGTATTATATACTAGCAATGAACTCATGCACACCAAGATTAAAAATAAAATTCTATTTATAATCACCCCTCTTCCCCCCAAGTAAAGTGCTTAGGGATAAATCTAACAAAATATATACAGGACTTGTATGCAGATATCTACTCAACACTGATGAAAGAAATAAATATAGTCTAAATAAATGAAGAGATGTACTGTGTTCACAAATGGAAGAGTAAATTTAGTAACTATGTCAATTATCCCCTAACTGATATACATGTTTAACACAATTCCTATCAAAAGTCAGTGATAATTCTGTGTCAAGACAGACAATATTATTCCAAAATTTATACAGAAAAGAAAAAGTACTAAAATAGCTAAAGTAATGTTGAAAAAGAAGAATGAAGTGAGAGAAGTCAATGTACCTGATTTCAAGATTTACACAGCTAAATTAATTAAGACTGTGTTCTAATAGTGGAGGGACAGTCTCATACATCAATGGAACAGGATAGGAAACCCAGAAATAAACCCATCCAGCTGATTTTTGACAAAGGTGTAAAAACAATTCAATGGAGGATAGACAGCCTTTTTCAGTAAATTATGCTGGGCAAGTGGATATCCATAGGTAAAAAAGAGAACTTATACATAATCTCACGCTGTATATGTGTCTCACACCTATATAAAAACTAACTCAAAATGAGTCATAAACTTAAACATAAGATACAAAATTATAATATTTTTTGAGAAAAAAAAAAAGAAAACACAAAAATTTCAAGATCCAGGGCTAGGCATAGAGTTCTTAGACTTGAAACTAAAAGTACCAGCCATAAAGGAAAAAAAAGTGATAAAAATGGACTTCATAAAAATTAAAAGCCTTGTTCTTTGGAAGTCCCTGTAAAGAGGATGCAAAAATAAACTACAGATTGTGAGAAAATATTTGCAAGCAACATATCTAACAAAGCTCCAGTATCTAGATAAATACATAACTCTCAAAACTCAATAGTAAAAAAACAAAACAAAACAAGAAAACCAGGAATCCTGTTAGAAAATAGGCAAAGACATGAAAATGCACTTCACCAATAAGGCTATACAGACGGCAAACAAGCACGTGAAAAGATACTCAACATCATTAGCCATTATGGAAATGTGAATTAAAGCCCCAATGTTGTATCACTACACAGCTTTCAGAATGGATAAAATAAAAAACAGTGACAACACCAAATGCTGGTGAGGATGTGGAGAAACTGGATCCTTATCCACTGCCAATAGGAATGTAAAACGGTACAAACACACTAGAGAACAGATTAGCACTTTCTTAGCAAGCAAATATACATGACTCAGCAATTGCACACCTGGGTATTTATTCCAGGGAAATGAAAATGTATATTCATACAAAATGTGTACACAAATGTTCTTAACAGCTTTATCTGAAATAACCAAAACAAAACAAAATAAAACTGTAAATAAATCTCAGATGTCCTTCAGTTGGTGTATGGCTAAACAACTAGTGATATTTTCACACCATTGGATGCTACTGAGAAATAAAAAGGAATCAAACTCTAGGGAACTATGGTGAGTGAAAAAAAGACAATCCAAAAGATTATTTACCATATGATTTCATTTATATAACTTTCTTGAAATGGCAAAATTGTAGAAATGGAAAATGATTAGTGGTTGCCAGGCGATAAGAAGGTGATAGGGCTGCGGGAATGGAGATAAGGCTATCAAAGGGCAACATGAGTGAAATTTGTGGTGATGGAAATGGTCTGTATCTTGACTGTACAGGTACCAGTATCCTGATTGTGATATTGGATGATAGTTGTTGAAGATCTTACTATTGGGAAAACAGTAGAGGTACACAGGATATCTCTGTATTGCTTATTACAAGTGCATATGAAACCTCAATTAACTCAAGATAAAAACATTAATGAAAAGCAAGTTAGGTTGATGCTAAAGTTTGAAAAATAAGAGATGAAAAAATAACCAGAAAAACACTGAGAAATAGAATTACAAAGGGAGCTGACCCTACTGAACATCAAAATATATGATAATATATTTGAAACTAAGCGATATTGTTACAAAAACTGAATCCATAAGTAGACCATTGGAAAGGCATAAAAAGTCAACAAACAGACCCATGTACATGTGAAAATATAGTATATGGTAAATGTAGTATCTCAAATTACTTGGGAGTTGATGGTTTTTAAAAAATGAATGGTTCTTGGACAACTGGGTAGCCAAATTGGTAAAAGATGAAAGTCAATCCATACCTCATACCGTACACAAAAATAAATACCAAATGAATTAGGGAACTAAATGTAAAAAATGGGACCAAATAAATACTTTCAAGAAGTCAGCGTGGATTCCTTTTAAATTTTGATTTTGGAAAAAGCTTTCCTGCTACTAGAGGTGATAAAAAAATTTGACATATTTGACTACATAAAACTTTTTTTTTTAAACTGACTTCACATGGTAAACACTATAATCATAGCGAAAGTCAAATAAAAGACTAGGAGAATATATTTGTGTCATGTAACAGAAACTTAAAAATTATGGGAGAAAGGACTAAAAATGATAAAGAACAGATAAAAAATATATCATTAGCCATTATGGAAATGTGAATTAAAACCCAATGTTAATTCAAGAAATTGACATGTAAGTGGTCTTTTAAACCTATTAAAAGATGTTCAAACCGATTCAAATTGGAGAAACGCAAATTAAAACAATTCTAAGATACCATTTTTCACCCATCAGATAGATGAACATTTTAAAAATACGACAAAACTATTGGGAATCATTCTATATTGCTGGTAAGAATGAAAATTGCTAAAACCCTTTGGGTGGGAAATGTGGCATACCTATTAAAAACTACATATGGACTTACAATTTGACCTTGCAATCCTATTCCTGGGAATTAATACTGAAAGAGCTCCTTCAACAATTCAAAAATATAAATGCACAAGGTTATTAATAACATTATTTGTGTTTGCAAAATAATAGGAACAAACCTAAATATCCTTAGGTAAGACAATCCCTAAATAATTTTAGTAGAACTATGCAATGTAATAAAACAGAGATTTTTTTAAATAGAGGAAGATTACTATGAACTGATATGGAATGATTTCTAGCATACCTTGTTAAGTGAACAAAGCAAAGTTCAAAAGTATCTGAACTTTTGATATAAGAAAATTTAGAATATCTGTTCTTTTGTGCAAAACTAGTAACAGGAAGTATACTATAAACTCGTGAGATTGGTTACATATAGGAGGTGGGTGGGAATGAGATGGAAAGCTTGGGGAAATGGAAACAAGGTAGAAGGGACTTTGGGCATTATTTTGACTTACAATTTGGTTATTTTTCACATATTCAAAACTGAACATATCATTCAAATTAACCATGATCTAGGCAAAACCCAAAAAATAATAACCAAAGAATCTAAGTGTATTAAAATGAACAATATAACTACTTAAAAGTCCCCATGGGAAAAAAAAGTATAAAAATTTGTGAAATAGCATTTAGATTACATAATGCAAAATCAAGGTGAAAAAGAACTGTACAAAAATATACTCTAGTTAGTGATTTTATTTTTGCAGGTATATTCTGGGGTATGCAAACAATAAAATATAATATGGATAATGAGATCCCAATTTTTCACTGTCAGGGTATAGAACTGCAAAAATGAATAGGGGAGAAGACTACAAAGATCCTTGTGGTGTTGTACTAGAAAAAGAGGTGTCAGTATACACTCATACTTTTAAGTTTATGTACAGATGGTTATACTAGAAGTAGATATAAATGTGTGTATGTGAGTGCAAAGCTACATGTATTTCGTAGCTCACTCCCGATTGTGCCAGAACCACTGACAATCCAGTAGCAATGTGCACACCTAAAGCCAAATCTTGTTTCTTAAATTCCATTTTCCAATAAAAGGAACAGAATCCTTGGAGACATGACTTATTCTAGACTGGAGCAGTGAAAATACAAGATAAGCCTGGAACATAAGGAAGTGTACAAAAAACATGATAAGCATGTCAAAGGGACACAGAAACCAACTATGGCCATATCTGGGGCAACTTGAACTACAAAATAAATAATGATAGTAATAACTTATAACCTATACAATATAATAAATATTTAGGAATCCATAATAATGTAAATAAATAATTGAACATATAAATACATTGTGAAGGGGGAGATGTTCTTAAATAGGATTCCAATTACTTCATCATTAATCTTGGTGTGATGGTTTGGGGGCTTTATAGACCTCAGAAAAGTGTGTTCTTAAACTAATCCATTCCTGTGGGTGTGGGGATCTCAAGTTAAGATGTGACTCACCTCAATCAGGAGGGGGTCTTAATCCTCTTACTGAAGTCCTTTATAAGAGGATGCAATTCAGAGAAAGACACAGAGAGAAAGACACAGAAGCCAAGAGAGAAACATATGGAAGCTCAGAGAGAAAGCCATGGAAGCAAAAAGCTGAAAGCAATTAAACCCAGAAGAGAAGAGATCAGCAGACACATCCATGTGCCTTGCCATCTGACAAAGGGGTCCAGGTATTGTCTTCATGGTGCCTTGATTAGGACATTTTCATGGCCTCAGAACTGTAATAAACATGTAAACCAATAAATCCCCATTGTAAAAGCCAACCCATTTCTGGCTGTATTGCATTTCAGCAGCTTTGGCCAACTGAAACACTTGGTTTTATTTAATGTAAGGAAGTGTAAGGAATATTCTGAGAAAAGGTTACAGGCATCGGGGAGCTTGCTGATCTTTAACTGAAGTGTGTTTTAAGTTCCACTGCTAGAAGTCTACCTTCATGGAAAATCCTGAAACCTCTCTTAGTGGTGGTTATTGCATCTGGAAACAAAGTTAAAGATATAAAATCATTGCCAACATATTTGGGAGGAATTATTGTTCCATTTTGAGATATCGATTCTGAGACGAGATTTTCCAAATGCATTGGAACAAAGGACTTCCATAACAAGTTCCATAACTATTTTCTTACTTTTTTTAACTTTGTTTTTTATTTTATTTTATTATTAAAACTTTGCTTTAGTCAAGTAAAGAAAGCTTGAAATTTTACTATCATCTGTTATCCTAAGAGCACATTTCTTTGTAGTTAATTAAGTATAGGATAAAATAAATATACTGTCTTAGAATTCATGTGTTATTGCATATTAGCAAGATCATATCAGCAGATTGCTCACTCTGCTGGACAGGACACAAAAGGAGATTCATATTTCATCTGCTGTTAAGACAAATAGACATACAGATATTACTCATAGTTAATAAGTGGCAAAACTGAGACTACAGTCTAATTCTCCACCATATCTCAAGGCCTCTTAGAATACTGCTTCTGTCACCTTGTCTTCTTCAAAAATTGACATAAACATTTACAATTTGAACTTCATGACTCATGTTTGAATAACCATTCAAACCCAAACTATTTTTCTGATAATTACATGATTCCCTAGCTTCAGTATTTTGACCTTTAATAAAATTATAGAATACCAACCCATGGAGGTAAGAATCAGGTTGGAAAATTACTGAGAAGATGAATAACCAAAGAGAACTTGGCAACGGGCTCTCAGTTAATAAGCTGACACGCATTACTCTTAAAGCCTCTTCCTTCATTCAGCATCTGTCTATTGATTATCTCCTGTGTGGCAGGCCTGTTCTAAACATTTGATATACACCAGTGTATGAAACAGACAAAGATCCCTGCCCTCTAGTAACAGGCTGAGAGGGAGAAAAAGGGAATGCTGACAACAAATAATAAATTGCCTTATATAAGTAACTGATATATGTTAGAAGGTGATAGGTGATGTCTAAAAACCAAAAAGCAGAGCAGGGAATGTAGATGGGAAAAACACAGATTAGGTAAGAAGGAGGTTCTACAGGTTGTAATTCAGAACAGGTCTCAATGAGAAAGTAGCATTTTAGCAAAAAATTGAAAGCTGGTTAGGGGATTATTTAACTAGCTCATTCAGGGAACCCTGTATCAGAGGGAGTCAGACTGAAATGAGAGGGAAAAGATGAGGACATGAGATTAGATTGTCAGATGGGGAGTGAGGTTAGCTAACATGGAGCTTCGTTGGCTATTTTAAGAACTTCGACTTTTACCCAGAATGGAAAAAACAATCCTTGTAGGGTTTAGAGTACAAGAGGTACACGATCTGTGTTTATTTATTTTAATTATAACAGTTTTATTGAGATATAATTTATGTATCATAAAATTTATCTTTTTAAAGTGTACAATACAGGGGTTTTAGTATATTGACAAAAATATGGAGTGCTTCACAAATTAAGGTGCCATTTTTGCCCAGGGACCTTAGTAATCTTCTTGATATATTCCAATTTTAGTATATATTGCTGTGGAAGCAGCACCTGGCTGTTGTTTTTAGTGAGTCTTACTGCCAGATCAAAAATAGGCTGCAGAAGACAAGTAATAAAAGCAGGGGGCTATGAATAGCTTAGGCGGTAATCCAGTGGGAGATGATTGCTGGAACCAGTGGACAAGGTGAGATACTGGATGCATTTCAAATGGAGCAACAAAGAATTTCTTGTTGGGGGTGTCATATGCCTCTGTTAAAAATTAGAATGTGCTCTTCAACAGGAAAGGGGAACTAATGGGCCGTTAATCACAGCCCATGAGTGCTGAAAAAGGAACAGCAGTTAAAAGCTTCTAGCTCCTGAAGCAGCCTAATGTGAAGCAGGTTTTGTGAAATGAATGATGGTATCTAGCTTCAAGGCCTAAAGCAAAACCAGACATAGATACTCATAGAACAAATAGGTGGAGAAGCTGCATTTCACTGAGAGAATCCCAACCTTCAGAACTGAATCAAGAATATATGAACAGCAAACTAAGCAGGATAAAGATAAAGTAATAGACAAGGGACCATAAACCCAGTACATTGCAACAATCAAACCAATTTACAACCAATAATCAATTTTGAATGGATAGTGTGTAACTAAAAATTGCTTCTCTCTCTGTTTGTTTTTCTCTTACTTTTTCTCTCTCCTCCTCCCCTCCTTGCTCTCTTACAATTGTTAAAGTGCACTTTTGAAAGTTGTTTAACCTTGTCTTGTCTGAACTAAGGGGTCAGGAAAGATTCCACAGCAATTTAAGGACTGGTAGGAAAATCAGAGCTCCCTGGATTCTCCATCTGGTGATGGTGACAACTGCTTTTTGTTAACTCAATATCCCCCACCCCCCCCACCCCGGAGTTCCTGAAAATGCAACAAGATTGAGGAACAAAAATCCAGGGAGGAAGACTTAAGGACAACCAAGGTAGGCAGCCTTTTTCTTTTTAGGACTTTTGATAACCAGAGGCCTTATTTTATATCACCAATTAAAAAGACTTGGAAAGTACCTCATCAAACAAGCATGCTAAAATGAAAGCAGTGCAGAGCCAATTGGGTGCAGTTAATTTTTAATTACACTCTCTCTCTGTGCTGACTTTATTTATTGCCAAGCAGCAGTAATGGCAGAATCCCCTGGGGGTAAATCACTGGTTCTGTGTGAACAGGAATACCTTTATAGTACATTGTTCAAAAATAGATCGCAAATGAGATTGACACAATTCACAGCAGCTTGTTTTTTCCTCCTTAAATGTCAGAATAATACAATCACCTTTCAACAAAGCCAAGTTTGCTCAGAAATGCACAAAAGCTGCAGCTCTCAAATTACTCTTGCTTCAACTTCAGGAAATGCAGTGTTCAAATTAAGAAGAAAAACACCAATTAGAAAAACAATCTACTCACCCTTTGAGATTCAGTTTAACAATCAACTTTTAGTGTTTGGAGACTTCAGCAATACAAGTGAAATTTGTGCTGTTATGAAAGATTAGATAGCCTTTAAATCTTCCACATATTCAAGGCTTCACTACTTTGCACCAAACATGGTAACCCTGTACTAGAACTGCATTCCTTTGCACCAAACATAGTAACCCTATACTAGAACTGCATTCCAACTAAGCTGGTGTCTTATAAGTTAAATAGAAGATAGAGTTTGTCAAAGATGCTATTATACAATTGAGGAGTACTGATATAAGTGCACACACGGTGAGAACTGGGGCATGAAAATGTGGATTATAAAACTTCTATAATTTTCTTTCATATCAGTTGATCAGGGATAAAATTATATATGAAAATGATATCAAGAGAATCATAGCTATCCTTACCCAAATCATCTCAAAAGTCACATTCTAGGTAAAATCTTCAGGGATCAGATGTGTTCACAAATACAAATAAAAACAATTACAATCAGATCCCAATAATATGGGAATAAATCATTGTGCAGTTTCTTTGGGAAATTTGTTGATGGGTTAAAAAACCCATCTTTATCTCACCTTTCAGATAAAGCTAAATTGAAGTGTCTGGGTCAAAAGTATACTTTTTGCCCTCAGATTCCCCCACCCCACCCCATTCTGAGATGGATTTGCTGCTTGGAATAACTGCCAAAAGGGATGAGGGTGGGGTATCTTAAATTATATTTAAACTTGGCTTAAAAAATAATTTGAGTACCAAGCATTAGAATAGGTGAACACAAGTAACTTACACTTCCATGAAACTGTTAAATTATTAGTTTTTAACTCAGGTTAATATGTACCCAAATCCCCAGACTGGTGTATTTATTGTTGGAGCATTTGAATATTTCCTATATAACAGATCTGGAGACAATTTAGCACATATGTTTCTAATTTACTCACACTTAGCTCATAGAAGTCTGGTTTTGTGGAGGAAATGTTATGTCCAACAAGCTGCTGAGAGGCACTTTTCTTGGAAAAAGGAAGTAATTTTTTTTTTTATTTTATAGTTCATCAACTGACTTCTAAAGATTTGAATTTATTTCAAATGTATGAAATCACAAAGTTCAAGTATGTTCTAAATTTGGCAAGGCATTCTTCCATTTCTGTTTAGAATGATGTCACAATATGAAACGAAAGACAGAGAAAGGGCAAAATCTCTGGATGAAGGAAGCAGAGATTGAATTTTCGGTATTCCTTTCTCCTGAAACTCCCTTAGATAGAAGCCAAAAATTCTGTCTACAGGCATGGTTGATTCGTGATGTCATATTTTCCAGTAATTCTAGAACAAAGTTAAAGTCCTTTGGGTAGACTTGTTTAATAGTTTTAAAACTGATTTTAATTTTTTAAAGATTTTATTGCTCCATGGAATCCTTCCAAACCTCAATAAGTTTGAAAATTCCATTTCAGAAATAAATCATCATTGTTTAAAGATTATTGGAGAGAGCAACAGAGTGTAGTATAAAGTTCAAAACAGCTTTAGAGCCACAGACCTTGGTTCTACTTCCTTTTCTTGACTATGTGATCTTATACAAAATACTTTTTTTCTTTGCCAGTCAATTTCTCCTTATTTAAAATAGTGATACCATTCAATTTTACTGAATAAAGTAAATAGTATCATGCAACTAAAAACAAGGTACAGTGCTTGGCAGTTGTAGTAACTCAACAAACCCTAGTTTCTGTCCATGTCAGTGCATCTAACAAGAAATCTTTCTATCAGTATTGGTAACTTGAACATATAAAGGATTTCTAACTCTGTTAGAAAACAAAAACCTACGTTTACTCACATTTCAGGGAGTGAAGTTCCTATGGCAACTGAGATTTATTATCTTATTGGAGAATTCAGAGTGTTCAATGAATAGTTAAGCTACATTTTAAACTAGAATTTAAATGTATTTAATTAAAATTTTAATCATACCTGATAGACTTTTGACCATCCTACAAAGATATGAAGAACTGGATAGCTTCTAGCCACGTGCTGTTTTTCTGTCTCTGAAGCTGGGTGCTAATTCACCAGAAGCATTTTTGAGAAGGAATCTCATTGTTCAAATGTTTGAACTAAATAGTATGTTGCACTACCAATCATTTTTAGGAAAAAAATAAGATAAATTATGCATGCACATATGTCTCCATATATATATCCATACATATATATATATATATATATATATATATATCCATACATGTATGTTCATAGCTTAAAATAATCTTTAAGTCCATCTTTAACATTTAAACTTTAAAAATGTTTTAAATTTATATTTCATTAAAGCATATTAATATTCTGTGCTATATTTTATTATTGTGAAGGCACAATGTAGATGGACAAGTATGTAATACCCACAAAATACAGTCAAATGATCACATCTACAGGTTATTACTGTCTGTTCCATCATCTGTGCTCTTCTTGAGACCATTACAAGTTTGTGCTGCTGTCAACTTGCCTGGCCCCACTGCTGCACAACCTTCCTTCCGGATTCTCAGTGATACATTTACACTCCCCTCAAGCCTTCCTCTGTATACCTGTTCTCCTATGAATACCATCATTACAAAGTGACTGCTCATTTCTCTTTACAATCAAAGTGATTTCAGATGAGTTCCTTCCTTGCCCTAAACTCTCTGTGGCATCACACAGCCTCTTTTTCTCTCTTCATCTCTGAAGAAGAAGTATTTCTTAATGTTGCTTGGAAAAGGCAGCAAGGAATAGTATAGAACATGACTTTGGAAGGAAAACCATAATTTGAAATCTACCCTTTTTTAGCTTCAAGGCCTTAAGTAATTGCCTTACATTTCCTGAATCTCATTTTTCTCTCCTGTACAATGACAGAAACTGATCTACAGCCCACCAAGCATTCTCAAGAGCATAACAATTTTTTTTAGTTTGCATTGATTGTATTTTCCCCCCAATGCCACCCTCTTCAGAGTGTTCAATGAATAGCCCCCCCAATCCCACCCTATTTTTAATACCTTGCAATGTTGATATTCATTTGTTCTACTTCATGTAAAAACATGTTTGTACCTTTTATTACAATCATTGAGCACTCTAGGTTTCACTGAGTTATACAAACCCAGTCTTTATCTTTCCTCTTTCGTTCTGGTGTCCCACACGGTCCTAACCTTCCTCTTTCAACCACTATCTCCCAAAACTGTGTTTCAAACCTCTCATTCTTGTCTTTCCCTTTCTGTCTGCAGTGCTTCCTTTAGTGTGTCCTGTAGAGCAGGTATCTTTAAGCTCTCCCTCATATTTGAAGGACAGTTTTGCCAGATATAGGATTCTTGTTTGGTGGTTTTTCTCTTTCAGTATCTTAAATATACCACCCCACTTCCTTCTTGCCTCCATGGTTTCTATTGAGAAATCCACACATAGTCTTATCAGGCTTCCTATGTATGTGATGGATCACTTTTCTATCGCTGCTTTCAGGATTCCCTCTTTATCTTTGAAGTTTGATAATCTGATTATTAAGTGGCTTGGTGTAGGCTTATTCAGATCTATTCTGTTTGTGGTACGCTGCACTTCTTGGATCTGTAATTTTATGTCTTTTGTTAGAGACGGGAAATTTTCATTGAGTATTTCCTCTATTATTGCTTCTGCCCCTTTTTCCTTCTTTTCTCCTTCTGGGATACTAATGACACGTACATTCCTGCATTTTGTTTTGTCCTTAAGTTCCCAGAGATGTTGCTCATATTTTTCCATTCTTTCCTCTATCTGTTCTTTTGTGTGTAGGCTTTCATGTGCCTTGTTCTCCAGTTCCTGAGTGTTTTCTGCTGTTGTATGTTTCCACTGTGTCTTTCATCTCTTGTGTTGTGCCTTTCATTTCCATAGAGTCTGCCAGTTGTTTTTTCAAACTTTTGATTTCTACCTTATGTACACCCTGTGTTTTCATTATACGGTTCATCTCTTTTGCCATATCTTCCCAAAACTTTTTGAATTGATTTAGTATTAGTTGTTTAAATTCCTGTATCTCAATTGAGTGTAAGTTTGTCCCTTTGACTGGGCCATAACTTTGTTTTTCTTAGTGTAAGTTGTAGTTTTCTGTTGTCTAGGCATCTGGTTTCCTTGGTTACTCCAATCAGGTTTTCCCAGACCAGAACAGGCTCAGGTTTTGGAAGGAGGGAATAGTATCCAGTTTCCTTGAGGGTATCTTAGAAGATTGGTGCACCCTATGAGGCCTCGAGTCACTGTGCTTTTCTGCCCAGCAGGTGGCGCCTGTCAGCCTGTAACTCCAGACTGGTGTAAGGAGGTGTGGCCCGTGGCTGTTTTTCCCCAGGCTCTGGGGTTTGGTTCTGAATGGAAGGCAGGTAGTAGAGCTGGGCCCCACCCCTTTCCTCTTAGAGAAGATAACCCCCTAGGGAGAGGTCATTAGCATGTGAATAGTCTCCCTGACTATGCGATCTCCACCCTTGACTAGGTCAGAGCACTGGGAACTGAAAATGAACTGAAAATGGCTGAGGCTTTCTCCACTGAGCTGAAACAGGGTCAGAAAACCCCCTTCAGGGCCAGTCTGCGACTATTCTCTGGCTCTCCAAGGTCAGTCATCACCAAAAGCCTCTGTCTGCTTGTTGGGGATTCTTAGCTTATATTGAGCAGTCCACGCTTGTTAATTAAAACCCCAGTTGGAGCTCAGCTGTGCTATATTTGCTTGCTGGGAGAGTGCTGCTCTCTAGCACCACAAGGCTTTGCAGTTTGGGCCATGGGGGGAGGTGGCTCCCAGCTTGGATCCACAGTTTTTACTTACGGATTTTATGCTGCGATCTCGGGCATTCCTCCCAGTTCAGGTTGGTGTATGATAAGTGGACAGTCACATTTGTTTTTCCAAACGTGTAGTTTTTCCAGATAATTTACTAATTGTTCCTGGTTGTTTATTAGCTGTTCCAGGGGGACAAACTAGCTTCCAGTCATCTCTATGCCACCATCTTCTTCCATCTCCATGAGCATAACATTTTGCAAACTATTTCAGGTTGTTTCTCCTTTAAGTTTTTTTGGTTCTTCTCTCAAATTTTGGGGGCCTATCATCTCCTACTTCATGAACATCATTTACTTAAAATATCTTATTTGCAGCAGTAATACTTAGCTTTGTCAGTTGATGTGAAAAACCTGGCCAAGAAATCTTTCTGTACCTCAATCTGGACTAGACCTTGCACATTTAGCATCCTGTTTAGGGGACTTCTTGCTTGTTCTGCTCACACTGTTGGGAAAAACATTAATTGCCAGAAGGTACCCACGTGGTATGAAATTATCCAGCAAGACATATATGAGTTTTTTTTACTCAAACAGGAAAATTCAGAATTTTTGGACACTCAGTGAACAAATTTACTGTCTTATGTAAAATAATTATATAAATAGTAATATACAGTCTGATATTTTCTACTTTCTCTTCATTATGGAATTAATTATGAGACACTTAGGCAATATTACTTCCAAGTATAGTCACATTTTTAGTGCATTTGGATTTTTATTTGTTATTTTCCAGATTACCTGTATATGTTTCAGTGGGTCCCATATTCCCACGAACCCACAAATATGGTGGGCCATCATATTTGTGTTCATTGGAGCCTTATTAGAATCTTTACTTTTATAATTGACTTTTAGCCCATTCTTTCCCAATGGTATGTTGGCAGAAAGAACAGTCACCAAATTTGCTTGACAAATCAACTCATTATTTACTCATTAGCTTTTCTTCTTTTCTCTGAAGTCATAACTCTGTGTAAGAATTCTTTTATTACAGCCTCTGCCTCACATAGTCCACTCAACTGTGGCAATGAAAAGAGGCCTGGAGAAGAACTGGAATGGTATATTCCCACTTTCATTATGACTGTTCTCATTTGTTACAACAACTGAGGAAAACTAGGAGACCATGTGAAGTCATTTAGAGCAGGGTTCCTCATCCTGGCACTACTCATGATCTGGGCAGAATAATTCTTCGGTGTCAGAAACTTTCCTGCTCATGCCAGGATGTTTAGCAGCATCTCTGGTCCCTGACTATTAGATGCCAGTAACAAGCTTGCTCCCCTGTCATGATGATCCAAACTGTGTCCAGACATCAAATGTTCCCTGTGGGACAAAATCGCCCTTCGTTGAGAACCTCTGATTTAGTGCTGGTGCCATTTAATAAAGAAAGGAAATTCAGAAGATTTATTTTCATAGGTAATTATTTGAATAGCCTTTATTAAGTGCTATACAAAATAAATTATTTGTAGTAACAGCTCTATTAGTTCACATATCTGAGCACTTACTAAATGCAAGACACTTTGCTAAGTGCTGCATATACATAATCTAATTTATCCTTAAAATAACACTGAATGCCATTTGGGGGCTTATGTAATCCCAGGCAGGGTGTACAAACAAATTAAGTATCTCAGTTTCTATTGCCTTTAAGGTTACCCTGGATATTCATTGGCAGAGACAGATAAACTTTTTTTCACTCTACTTGGCATCTTTTGATCTGTTTTGCTTTGTCTTTTCTACTTTTGGGAATTGATTTCTGTAAGAATGGGTTGGCCATTAATACATAGTTACCTTACATTCCTTCTTTGCAATAAGCCTTGCCATTTTATTTTAATTTTCTGTGTTCTCATCGGTGTTGTGCCAAGCAATTAATTGAGTATCTTCTCTGTTTCTTACAGTGATCATAGCAAATTGTGTATTCTTGCCGTTTAAACTGTCACTTTGGGAAGTAAACTGATGGCCTGTGGGAAATATTAGTAGAAATGATATGACTTTTCTACCCAGATTTGCTTCTTCATTGATGAAATTTTTTTTTAGTATGCCAGTTCAGGATTCCCAAAAGAGAGAAATGCACAATGAATACATTTAGTATGTCATATATCATTTGACTTGTCTTGCACACACCATTTTTGCTTAGTACAGAAGAAGAGAGTTTTGTTTTCATTAAAAACAATCACATTTATCTAAGATAATTCCTCTAGGATATGGTCATATTATCAGAAAATCTGTGAACCCCTTGTCCAGTTGAGATAGTGAAAATTCATAACTCACTCTCAAGTCACTGATGTACTGGTAGAGGCTGAAATTAAAACTGTGTCTGAAGACAGACTGACATTTAAGGCCAAATTTATACCATAGCCTACAATTGATGATAGAATTTAACTGGACAGCCTCATTTGGACAACTTGAAAAATTATTTCATATCCTGAACTCAAAATGATTAATAAGTATTTTCTTCCTCTCAATAAATCACAGCCTTATTGAAGATAGATGAACAGCCTTTGCAATGTCCAAAGTGCATCAATAAAGAACTTTGTATATGTTAAGGAAAAAGTGACTCCTGAGTTACAAATGTTAAACATGCTATTGAACTCCTAAAGGAAGGTACTAGAAACGTCTTTTTTTTTTTTTTTTTTAATCCAATCCATTGGGCTACTTTGTGCTGTAATAACTATCCATATTCAGAACCTATTTCCAATGTATTATATTTCTTTGACTCCAAAGACACTGTCTAGAAAGGAGTAAAACTTACAAAGTGACAATGCAGACTGTCAGTCATAGTTTTCATAAATCAGTTCAGCCTATGTATAAAGCCAGTAGTGTTCCTAGAAATTTTTGGTCTTACTTATTCCAAGGAAAAAGAAAGTAAGCTATAGATATATTCCTGTTTTGCATATGACACATACCAGATAGAGTTGTATCATTTGCTTCCCAAATAATAGCAAATAAAGGGCTCACTAATGTAATAAGCAATATTAACTAGAAAGTTGTTAATCAAATGAATAGCAGATTGCAAGAGAGTTAGGATAAACTTCTATAAACTCATTGTTCCTCTGCTAAAATACAATTTGAAGTGCTTATTTGTCAAGAATTCTATATCAAATGGGAAGAAATGATTATTCGATGTCATAATGTATCTCTTATAGTTCATATTTGTTCACATAATATTTTGAAAGCCCTCTACATATTAGATATTGTGCTAAACACTTGCTGATAAATGATGAGAAAAGACAGTCATGACATTTCATTACTTGTTTAATAAGCACCCAACATACTGGATTTTTTTTTTTTTTTTTTTTTTTTTTTGCTGTTTCCTAAAATAAAATAGACAACACAAAGGATAAGAATTGGTCATCATTAACTATACTGAAAAGGTAGTGTAAAGCTAGTTTCACAAAAGTTCTGAACAATTAATTATCACATATTCATTCAACACAAATCAATAATGTAAGACATACTGTGTGCTATTTACTGTTCTTTTCACTAGGTTTAGAATGCTCAAGAAATCAAACAAGTCTGTTTTCATGGAATATATCTTCTAGATTGAGAAGACAGACATAAACACATAAACAAATAAGTGAGCCAGATGATCATGATGGTGACATTGTGATATCACAATGAAAGAAATCAGTGGACTATGAAATTATGAGTGTCTTGAAGAACAAACTTGAGATAAGAGTAGCCAAGTGAGGCCTCTTGCAAAAGCTGACAATTGAACCCAAACTTGAATTATGCTGAGAAGCCAGGCATGTGTACAATTGGAGAAATAACATTCCAGGTATGAAGGAGCAGCAAGTGAAAAGGCCCTGAAACAGAAAATTGAAGAGTTTTGAGAAATTGTTAATAAACCAGTATGTCTAGATTACAGTAAACTGGTATGTCTAGATTCCAGTTATTTGGGATTCTTGAAGGTTCTATCCTCAATGCAGTGGAGAACCATGGAGGAGTATTAAGCAAGGAAGTTGAGTGGTCAGAGTTTTCTATTAGAAAGCTTTCCCAATCTGTCCCCTCTTGTGTCCACATTTTCTCTAATCATTAGGACTCCAGTCTATTGGATTAAAGCCCACCCTGATTCGGTTCGGTCTTACCTTAACTAATAACATCTCCAAGGATCCTATTTACAAATGGCTTCACATCCACAGGGCTGGGGATAGGACTTGAACATGTCTTTGTGGAGTACATAATGCAATCCATAACAGTAAGTTATCAAAATCCCCACATTCCATGCTGAGTTTAGATTCTATCCATTAGTCAAGAAAAAAATGTGAGTGTTTTTAGATAGGAAAGTAACATGCTAGAATCTCATTTTAAAATGATAACTCTGGGTCAAAATGGTGAATTAGCACAGGCTGCTAGATTGACTCTTCTCCCAAAATTAAACCTGAAAATGCTACAAACTTTAGAGGAAAACATGGTCTAACAAACATACAAACAAACACACAAAACACACAAGTGGATACACTGTGAAAAACCTTAGGGGACAATAAAGGCTGACATAAACTGTTATCTCTCTGTGTATTTGCATGTGTGTGTGTGTGTGTGTGGGTGTGTATTGTGGGAAAGAAGGTGTTGCAGTTGTAGCAAGACACATAAGTAAAAGATAAATTTCAGAAAAGCAAATAAAATTCTGTTCTTACTCCTCCAAAATTTTACATGGGGATGAATATTATTGTACAATTGCTAGATAAATTGGCAATACAAAATCATCCTAGGGTAAGTGTGATGCCATTAGGCACTCACTCATGAATAACTGCCCCTGCAAACACCAGAAACTGGTGAAACACAAGCAAATAAATTCACCTGTGAATTTTCCATCCCCTTTGTGATGATTAGTTTCATGTGTCAACTTGGCCAGGTGATGATGTTCAGATGTCTAGTCAAGCAAGCCCTGGCCTATCTGTTGCTGCAAGGACATTTTGTTGACTTAAATCATCAATATGTTGATTGCATCTAAACTGATTACATCTGTAGTCTGCCAAGGGGGGTGTCTTCCACAATGAGAGATGTTTAATCTGATCAGTTGAAGGCTCTTAAGGGGCAGAAAGTCAGAAGTGATATTAATTCCAGGAGACCCAAGACATCACTCTGGTCTACCAGTCAGAGTAGGAGCTTGTGGAGCTCAAGTAATCAATGGAGTTTTAGCACAGGCCCATCTCACAGTGGGTCCAGTAGGTCCCTGGACCCATTCTGTCATTATTTCCTGAGTTATGGAATGCATAATTGGAATAGACATACTTAGCAACTGGCAGAATCCACACATTGGTTCCCTAACTCATGAAGTGAGGGCTATTATGGTAGAAAAGGCCAAGTGGAAGCCACCAGAACTGCCCCTAATTAGCAAAAGAGTAAATCAAAAGCAATACCAGATTCCTGGAGAGAATGCAGAGATTAGTGACTCTTAAGGACTTGAAATATGCAGGGGTGGTGATTCCTACCACATCCCCATTTAACTCTCCTATTTGACCTGTGCAGAAAACAGATGTGTCTTGGAGGATGACAGTGGATTATCTTAAACTTAACCAGGTGTTGACTCCAATTGCAGCTACTGTTCCAGATGTGGTATCATTGCTTGATAAAATTAACACATCACCTGGTACCTGATATGCAGCTGTTGATCTAGCAAATGCTTTTTTCTCAACAGCTATTCATAAGGACCACCAGAAACAGTTTGCTTTCAGCTGGCAGGGACAGCAGTATACCTTCACTGTCCAACCTCTGGAATATATCAACTCTGTCTTAATATTGTCCTCTGGGACCTTGATTATTTCTCCCTCCCACAAGACATCACACTTTTCCATTATATTGATGATATCATGTTGATTGGACCAAGTGTGCAAGAATTTGCAATTACTCTAAACTTATTGGTAAGATATTTGCATGCCAGAGGATGGGAGATAAAGCCAACAAAAATACAGCGTCCTTCCACATCAGTGAAATTTTTAGGTGTCCAGTGGTGTGGGGCATGTTGAGCTATAACTTTTCAGGTGAAGGATTAGTTGTTGCGTATGTCCCCTCTTATGACCAAAAGAGAGGCAGAATGCCTGGTTGGCCTCTTTGGATTTTAGAGGCAACATATTCCTCATTTGGGTGTGCTACTGTGGCGCATTTACTGAGTGACCAGAAAAGCTGCCAGTTTTGAGCAGGGACCAGAGCAAGAGGAGGCTTTGTGACAGGTCCAGGTTGCTGGCAAACTGCTCTGCCACTTGAACCATATAATCCAGCAGATCCAACGGTGCTGAAAGTATCAGTAGCAAATAGATGCTGACTGGAGCCTTTGGCAGGCTCCTATAGGAGAATCACAATGCAGGCACTTAGGACTTTGGAGTAAAGCCTCGCCATCCTCTGCAGATAACTACTTTCCTTTGGAGAAACAGCTTTTGATTTGCTACTAGGTCTTAGTGGATCAGAACGCGTAACCATGGGTCACTAAGTTACCAAGAGACCTGAGTTGCCTACCATGAGCTGGGTGTTGTTTGACCTGCGAAGCCATAAAGTTGGGTGTGCACAACAGCACTCCATCATAAAATGGAAATGGTATATATGAGATAGGGCTTGAGTGGGTCCTGAAGGCACAAGTAAGTTACATGAGGAATGGCCCAAATGCCAGGGCCCCCACTCCTGCCACATTACCTTCTCTTTCCCAGTCCAGACCTATGGCATCTTCGGGAGTTCCTTACACTCAGCTCACTGAGGAAGAGAAAACTTGGGCCTGGTTTACAGATGGGACTGCATGGTATGCAGGTACCACCCAAAAATGGACAACTGCAGCACTGCAGCCTCTTTCTGGGATGTCCCTGAGGGTGGTGGTGAGGAGAAATCCTTCCAGTGGATAGAACTTTGAGCAGTGCACCTGGTTGTTCATTTTGCTTAGGAGAACAGACCAGAGGTACATTTGTATACTGATTCATGGACTGTGGCCAATGGCTTGGCTGGATAGTCAGGGACTTGGAAGGAACGTGATTGGAAAATTGGTGACAAGAGGTCTGGGGAAGAGGTATATGTATAGACCTTTCTGAATGGGCAAAAAAACATGAGGATATTTGTGTCCCATGTGAATGCTCACCAGAGAGTGAGTTCAGCAGAGGAAGGTTTTAATAATCAAGTGGATAAGATGACCTGTTCTGTGGATGCCAGTTAGCCTCTTTCCCTAGCCACTCCTGTCATTGACCAACGGGCTCATGAACACAGTGGTGAGGGTGACAGGGTTGGAGGTTATGTGTGGGAAACATGGACTTCCACTCACCAAGGCTGACTTGGGTACAGCCACTGTTGAGTGCCCAATCTGTCAGCAGCAGAGACCCATATTCAGTCCCTGAAATGGCATCATTCCCCAAGGTGATCAGCCTGCTACCTGGTGGCAGATTGATTATATTGGACCACTTTCATCAAGGAAGGGGCAGGTATTTGTTCTAACTGTAGTAGACACATACTCCAGATATGGGTTTGCCTTCCCTGCATGCAGTACTTCTGCCAAAACTAGTATCTGTGGACTTATGGAATGCCTTATTCCCCATTATGGTATTCCACACAGCATTGCTCCTGATCACAGAACCCACTTCACAGCAAATGGAGTGCAGAAATGGGCACATGTTCATGGAATTCCCTGCTCTTACCATGTTCCCCATCATCCAGAGGCAGCTAGATTATTAGAATGGTAGAATAGCCTTTTGAATACTCAATTATGGTGCCAACTAGGTGGCAATACCTTGCAGGGCCAGGGCAATTCCTCCAGGAGGCTATGTATGCTCTGAATCAGCATCCACACTATGGTACTGTTTTTTCAACAGCCAGGATTCAGGGGTCCAGGAATCAAGGGGTGGAAATGGGAGTGGCACCACTCACTATCACTCCTGATCCACTAGGAAAATTTTTGCTGCCTGTCACTGCAACCTTAAGCTTAGTTCCAAAAGGAGGAGTACTTCTGCTAGGAGACACAACAATTCCATTGAACTGGAAATTAAAACTGCCACCTGGTCACTTTGTGCTTCTTCTGCCTCTGAATCGACAAGCAAGGAAGGGGATTACTGTACTGGCTGGGGTGATTGATCCTGACTATCAAGGGGAAATAGCACTGCAACTACACGATGGAGGTAAAGAAGAGTTTTCCTGGAATACAGGAGACCCCCTAGGGTGTCTCTTAGTACTACCATGCCCCGTGATTCAAGTCAATGGAAAACTGCAACAACCCAATCCAGGCAGGACTACCAATGGCCAAGAAACTTCAGGAATGAAGGTTTGGGTCACCCCACCAGGCAAAGAACCACAGCCAGCTGCAGTGCTTGCTGAGGGGTAAAGGGAACATGGAACGGGTAGTGGAAGAAGGTCGTGATAAATATGAACTATGGCCACGTGGCCTGTTACAGAAATGAGGACTGAAATGGTATGTATTTCATCCTTGTTTTGTTATGAGTATGTTTGTATATGTATGTAAAGAAAATATCTTTGTTTTCTTCTCTATCACATCTCCTTAGCATATGACATAAGTTGTATTGTTCATGTTATAGTATTGAAGTTATAGGACATTAAGAATGAATATTACTCAAGCCCTTGCACCCTATTCTGGAGAGTTTTAGTGCATTTCCAGTTGTACACAAGACAGTTGAGTATTGTCACATGAAAAATATGTCTGTTGTTATCTTTTATTATATAGAGGTTAGTCATGGCTTAAGGTGATGTATATAGTTGCCAAGTTGATAAGGTTTAAACTGTGATGATTCTTGTGTCAGCTTGGCTAGGTGATGCTATCCAGTTGTCTGGTCAAGCAAGCACTGGCCTATCTGTTGCTGTGAGGACATTTTGTGGACTTAAATTAGCAGTATGTTGATTGCAACAAAACTGAGTACAGCTGCAGTCTGCTAAGGGGAGTGTCTTCCACAATGAGAAATGTTTAACCTAATCAGTTGAAGGCTTTCAAGGGGGGAGGTGATGACATCAATATCTTCCAAACTTTTGTCTCTACTTCAGCCAGCCAGCCTCTCCTGGGGAATTCATCAAAGACCTTCATTGGAGCACCAGCTTGCAGCCTGCCCTACAGAATTTGGACTAGTGCATCCTCACAGTTGTGTGAGACATGTTTATAAAATATCATACTATTTATAGATATCTCCTGTTGTTTCTGTTTCCCTAGAGAATCCTAATACACTTTTATACATTTTAAAAATAAAATACTGACTAGACTGCAACACAGTAATGAACATAATTTATCAGCAGGGGTACACTCTGCTTGGGCCTCTCTCTTCCTAGGGCTTTTGTGTTGGCCTTTCCCTTATACACATTTCCAGACATTTTAGATGGCATCCCAAGAAAAAATAAGTATGCATGTCAAATGTGTAATATACTGAGGGTTACAACCAAGACAAGAATGACAACAAATCAAAGGATATAAATCATATGAAACTGATTTATTGTGAAAGACAAGGAATTCAAAATAAACAATCTATATTCTTATAGAGACAAAGGAGGGTATTTTTCATCTGAGAAATGGAAAGAGACTTAACACAATAACAAATTGATCTATTAGAGATAGTGTGCAATAGTTGAACTGAAGGAAACAAGCACTGGAAAGATTGAGATGGCTGAAGAATGAATAATAAGCTGAAAGATCACATTGAGAATGCAGCAGAAAAGGGTAAACATTTGTAAGCAGGAACACCAGTATCTGGATAACAGGATTCATGGGGGGGGGGGGGACAGAAATTAAAGGAGAGGAGGAAATAAATGAAGAAACCAGTATGACAGCTTTCTTGCCTTTTAAAGCAATAGTTTTCAAACTTTGAAGGCATCAGAATCACCCAGGGGGGTTTCCTGAAACAAAGACCATGAAGCTCCACTTCCAGAGTTTAAGAATTAGCAGGTCTGGGTGACCCAAAATAATTTGCATTTCTAAAAAAGGTGAAGTGTCAAAAAACAATACTTTGAAAATCATTATTTTAATGAAAGTTGAGAGAAACCTCATTTAAATGGCCAACAGATTACTGTAGAATATTGGGAAAAAAATCTACAGATTATAAGAAAATTGAAGAATATATCCTCCAATGATACCTTAAATGCTTCCAGAGATAAAAGGAAGGTCACCTAAAAAGGTAAAAATCAGATTGGTCTCACTGGATTCAGGAAGACAATTAAGTAATAGTTTAAGTTTTAGAAGGAAAAAGTAAAACTCTGAATCTCTAATTCTGTAACCATTCCAATTGTTATTTAAAAATAAGGTCAGAATAATTTCAATCTCAGCCAATCAAGCCTTCAGAATATTGTTTCATTAAAAGCAACTGTGAGGAAATTTTCAAATAGGAAGAGAACTACATCCAGAAGAATTTAGCAAAAAATATGGAAAATAAGGTGAAATAAATTTACTAAAATCTAGTTTTGCATAAAGAAAAGGTAGAGAAAAAATCATTCATAACTCTGAAGGAAAGACCTAGGCTGTATCAACATGGTATTGAATTTGTATGCATGTATGTGGGTGTGTGTGTGTGTGTATAAGAATAAATTTGATGTAAGAGCATGATAATGTATGTGCCATATAGGGGAAGAAAATAGATAACAACAAATTCAGAAAATTTTTAGGGATACACAAGCCTAAATAGGAGCTATGTGTAAAATGCAAATAACAAAGATTAAAAATAGGTCATATTCCCAGGGATGTAATTCTCCCTGGCAATGAGGTCCAGGACTCCCATGGATGAGCCTGGCCCTGGCACTGTGGGATTGAAAATGCCATCTTGACCAAAAAGGGGAAAAGAAATGAAACAAAATAAAGTTTCAGTGGCTGAGAGATTTCAAATAGAGTTGAGAGATCAATCTGAAGGTTATTCTTATGCATTATATGGATATTCCTTTTTAGTTTCTAGTGCATTAGAACAGTAGAAGGAAATTTCTGAATATGTTGAATGGTAATCCAGTAGACTTGATTCTTGAGGACAATCGTATAACTGTATAGCTTTTATCATGTGACTGTGTGATAGTGAAAACCTGGTGACTGACACTCCCTTTAACCAGTGTATGGGCAGATGAGTAGTAAAATAATAATAAAAAATATATATAAATAGGGGAGATAAGGGGTATCTGATGGCTTAGATGCTCTTTATTATTTCTTTTTTCTTTTTTTATATTTAAAATTTTTTTCCCTTTATTTTAGAGTAATGAAAATGCTCAAAATTGATTGTGACAATGAATGCACAACTATATGAGGACACTGTGTGCCACTGATTGTGTACTTTGGATAGATTATATGGTGTGTGACTATATCTCAATAAAATTGCTTTAAAAGTTGGTCATATAACTTTTAAACCTAAGGGAGAAAATAAACCAAATGTAAAATAGGGAATAAGAAAGAAAAAAGCACAGCCGATGCAAAAATATAAAATAGGCTGAAAAAATTCTCAATAAACTTATAAATAAAATAAAATAGATTTGATTTTTAAATATCCAAACAATATTTGTTATAACGGAATAAAAACATACAAGATAATATTGAGAGTTAAAGAACAAGGGAAAAATATATATGGTAGAAAAAGAATAATAGAGCTAAAGGACTTTACCATGACTGTAAATACATTTTATATATAAAAAAGATGTTAGAAAATCATAGGAAGAAACAGACAAATCTGCAAATGTGGTTATTTACCTTACCTCAAAAATTTGTAGATTAAAAGGACAAAAATTAATAAGCAAAGGTGAACATGTAAATACTACAATTTATAAACTTGAATTATTGTATAAGTGTGTGTAATATGTAAAGCTCTACTGGTCACAGACTAAAAATATTAAAAAAAACATTACACATTTATAAAAATTGAACATGTAATAGGTACAAGAGAGGTTTTGAAAAATTCCAAAGTCAACGTCATGACTCTCTTTCAAACAAAGGAATAGGTTAAAAATCTTTAAATGAATGAAAAAAATATGTTATTAAATTACTCTTGTATCAAAAGAATATCACTATAGGAATTACAAAATGCATAATACTGAAGGATAAGTAAGCACTGTTTTTCCAAATATGAGGGAAAGTGTTAAAATAGGACTGAGAAGCAAGACGATAAATTTAAATAGATTTTATTGGGACTCAAATTGAAAACAGTAAAAGGGTAGAATAATTACAGTAGCAAAATAGAATACCTTAAGTGAGATAAATAAATGTTTTGAACATAAAAATTAAGAAGACATTTAAATTTTCATCAACTAATAAGTATTAAATAAATTAAATTGCTAATCAAAATATTCACTTCTCCAAATCCCCATTTCCACATGTCTCTTTGAAACAATAATGAACTTAGGGAAAAACTAGAAGTATCATGAAAGTTCTGTTTTTCACCCTGAACCATTTTAGATAAAACTGTCAACTTGAAGCCGCATCACCACTAAATACTTTAGTTTCTTTTCTGCCTAAAAAAGGGTGTTTTTACCACATGATGCCAATATAATTCTCAAAATTAGGAAATAAACATTGACCCATTATTACTACCTAATCCTCAGAACCTATTTAAATAGCTCCAGTTTTTTTCAATAATATAGTTGTCTCTCTTTTTAATAGCAAAATGAATTAGTTCAGAATCACACATTGCTTTTAGTTGTGTCTCTTTTGTCTTCTACAATCTTGAGCACTTCTGAAGTATTTTCCTTGATTTTCATAACCCTGATACTTTTGAAAACTATTAAGTATCAGTTTTTCATGTGTACCTTGTGTGTTTGTACATCTTACAAGTAGAGACACTGCCTTTGTTCTGGACTATCTTTCCAAATGTTAAGTGTACAGCAAATCGCCTTTGACGGAAAAGGTAGTTTCTCCCTCTGGAGGAAAGCACAGTCATCCTTATTGCCATTATCAAGGATTTTGGCTCCCTAAGCTCACTGTTTCTCTCCCACAGTGCAACCTGCTGCGTGTAGAGGTGTTACTTGGGCCTCTTGGTGTTGCTTTATGAGAACTGGGCCTTAGGGGACTGTTTTAGTTTCCTAAGCCGCTCCAGAAAGTACCATGAAATGGGTTGGCTTAAACCATGAACCCTAACTTAAACTGTGGAGTACAGTTAATACTACAATTATTAAAATGTACTAGCATCAATTGTAAGAATTATTCCACACTTATGCATAGTGTTAAGAACAGGGTAATATATGGGAATCCTGTGTCTTCTGTATGATTGTTCTGTAAACTCATAACTTCTCTGATAAAGAAAAAAAACTTGAATACTTTTTCCTCTTACCCATCACTTGGTATCTTGTATATTCCTGCTTTCCTATAGTGGTCTCTAATAGCCACCATTGCCAGCTCTCTTAACTAACAAATTCATACTATCGAAAACACAGTTACTTGTTTATTTGAGTGGGTACAACGTGGAAGTTTCTTATGTTTGTAAATAAGAGTTTTAATGTGAGGGCAACCCTTTTACAATCAACTCATTTTACAACTAATTAAGGTAATTCTGAGACCAAGGAAGATGAGGAAACCATCTCACATAATCTTGCAACGCTTGTGACATCCTAACTTAATTAGTTATATGTTAGGTTGTAATTAAATGTCAACTACCATGCTATTTCACCCAACTTCTCCTGTAACAAAGGGTGCTGAAATTGTTTCCACTGGCCTAAGTGTTGTAGGGCTCCCACTTAATCACTTTTCCTGCTAACAAGTCCAAATTGATATTTTCCAGTGATGTCATTTGCAGCTGCTGGTAACCGTGAGGAGGGCACCAGCCTAGTGGATTTTGATGGGAACATTGCCAAGATTTGGAAATTTCTGCCAGTAACACTTTTTTCATTTTTTTGATAAAATATTGGAAACCCATTTGTCCTAGTTTGCTAATGCTGCAGAATGCAAAACACCAGAGATGGATTGGCTTTTATAAAAGGGGGATTTATTTCGCTACACAGTTACAGTCTTAAGGCCACAAAGCGTCCAAGGCAACACATCAGCAATCGGGTACCTTCACCGGAGGATGGCCACTGGCATCCGGAAAACCTCTGCTAGCTAGGAAGGCAGCCGGCATCTGCTCCAAAGCTCCGGCCTCAAAACGGCTTTCTCCCAGGACGTTCCTCTCTAGCAAGCTTGCTCCTCTTCAAAATATCACTCCCAGCTGCACTCTCTTTCCTCTTTGAGTCAGCTCATTTATATAGCTCCACCGATCAAGGCCCACCCCGAATGGGTGGGGCCACACCTCCATGGGAACATCTCATCAAAATTATCACCGACAGCTGGGTGGGGCACACTCCAAGCAAATCCAACCAGCACCAAACTTCTGCCCCACACAAGACCACAAAGATAATGGCATTTGGGGGACTCAAACCGGCACATTCCACCCCCTGGAACTCAAAATGACATTATCTTTCCAAATACAAAACACATTCATTTCATCACAATTTCACAGAAACTTGCAATCATCTCAGTAACAATAGTCAAGTACAAAATCCCATCAAAATCAATTTAGGTGTGGTCAGTCCCAAGGCACAATCTTTCTTTAGCTGTGGATCTGTGAACTTAGAACAAGTTATGTGCTCCCAATATACAAAGGAAGAACATTCATAGGATAAACATTTCCATTGCCATAAGGAGAAACAGTAAGGAAAACAGGGTTAACAGGAGCAAAACAGTTCCTAAAACCCACAGGACAAAGTCCATTAGATTTCAAAGTCTGAGAGTCATTTACAGAACAATGTTGCATCCTTGGGGCTTGAGAGAGTGGGAGCCTAACCCTTCCCAAGGGCCTTTTCTGCAGCCCATTCCTCTCCAAACACTTAGGTGAGTGCTCCAACATTTCCACACATTGGGGAGACCACCTTCTCAGCCCCACCCTCCTCAAACATCGGGGCAGCTCCCGGATTCCCTTCCATCTCCGGGGCACACGCTCAACCCCTTCAGAACAGTGTGGTGGCAGCCAGGCTCTCCCCAATTCCCTGGAAATGTGCTCCACCCTCTTTGGGACCTGAGGTGGCAAAACTCTTCCAGAGCATCGAGGCGGAAAGCCCGCCCTCGACCTCCAGAGCAAACTCACCCTTTCCAGGCATGTGGGCTGCTCCGCTTTCCCAGCCCCAAACCTCTTGACTCCAGACCTCAACCTCCATGGCTCTGTCTTTGAAGAGATTTTTCCTTTAATTTTTTCCTTGTCTGTCTCCTCCAGTCCAGACCGGCAATGGCTCCGTCTATAAAGATCTCGCAAAAATTCTGTTGGCTTTGCATGAAGCATGCAGGGGTCAAAGACATCAGACAACAGGAGTTTCCACAAATCCTTTCTGCTTAACTCCTTATCCAATCTTGGCTTGTCCTCAGGTTGGGCTGTAGCTTCTGGGATTCTACCCACTGGAAGCCCGTAATTTTCCAAGCCATCAACTTCTGGTTTCTTTGAACCCAAGAGTTCAGTTCTAAGTTTATCTCTCTCTGCTCGCATTTTACTATAAGCTGCAAGGAGAAGCCAGGATACGTCCTCCACACGTAGTCTGGAGATCTCCTCAGCTAAGTATTCCAAGTTGTTGCTTCCAGATTCTTCCTTCCATCTGACACCAGGACTCAATTTTGCCAAATTCTCTGCCACTTTAAAACAAGGATCGCCTTTCTTCCAGTTTACAACACATTCATCATTTCTGTTCAAGTCCTCATCAGAAGTATCTTTAGAGTCCATATTTCCACAAACAGTCTCTTTAAAGCAGTTTTGGCCTTTTCTATCAAGCTCCTCACAACTCTTCCAGAAATTCCCCCTTATCCATTTAAAAAGCCGTTCCAACATGTTTGGTATTTGCAAACTCAGCAGCAAAAGCACCCCACTTCTCTGGTACCAAAATCTGTCCTAGTTTGCTAATGCTGCAGAATGCAAAACACCAGAGATGGATTGGCTTTTATAAAAGGGGGATTTATTTCGCTACACAGTTACAGTCTTAAGGCCACAAAGCGTCCAAGGCAACACATCAGCAATCAGGTACCTTCACCGGAGGATGGCCACTGGCATCTGGAAAACCTCTGCTAGCTAGGAAGGCAGCCGGCATCTGCTCCAAAGCTCCGGCCTCAAAACGGCTTTCTCCCAGGACGTTCCTCTCTAGCAAGCTTGCTCCTCTTCAAAATATCACTCCCAGCTGCACTCTCTTTCCTCTTTGAGTCAGCTCATTTATATAGCTCCACCGATCAAGGCCCACCCCGAATGGGTGGGGCCACACCTCCATGGGAACATCTCATCAAAATTATCACCGACAGCTGGGTGGGGCACACTCCAAGCAAATCCAACCAGCACCAAACTTCTGCCCCACACAAGACCACAAAGATAATGGCATTTGGGGGACTCAAACCGGCACACCATTAAAATTAACATTTTAAATATATGAAACCATTATCAATTGATATTTATCATTTTTAAAAATTATACATAAAACTTGTAAGAGTAATTTTTCATCATTTACTCTGATATTAATGGAGAGGGAAGATATGGGAAGGTAATACTCCATACTGAACTCTTTTATTTAAAGAGATTAAATACTTTTAAACAATATAGATTAGAGAGTTTTGAACCATGCATGTAGGTTTTTTTAAGAATACCGGGAAAATTTATGTTAAATAGCAACTTTGTTGAGCAGTGATACTGACATGTAAGTTACTTATTCAAATGCTTCTGTCTGCCTAGACTGAGTTCCTTGGGAGCAGAATCTTGAATCAGCATCCAGCTTAACTTTAATCTTCCATGACTTATTAGGTGTGCTGTAATACTTTGTTGAAGTGAAATGACATCTCGTCATTGACCACTGCAGGAATCCAGGCAACCTGCCATGGGTAGCGATATAGAAGTTGATTTGAAGCAAGGTGGTCTGATAATTTTCTGTTTCAAGTCTGTCAAGTGAGAACTGCAAATATTATCAGACCAGAAGAATTCGTTTCGTACCTACTCTGTACATAGCATTGGTATATCAACATACCTAGTCAATAATTTTGAACAGATGGGATTAGCTGACATAAGAGAGCATGTGTTTTTCCCTTTCCACCTACACACAACAAAAGCAGAAAAAGGCAATTTGCCATCATTTTTTTTTTCTAAGGAGGACATTGTCAGATGTATGAGCAAACTTCTAGACCCTCCAACCCTAAAGCTTATTTCTAAATTAAGAACCAGTGAGACCTCTGTATGCATTAAACTGGGAAGTACATATTTTCTCATTTGCATCAAGATACCTTTATTCAACACAACTCTATTGCTAATGAGAATATTGATATTTCCTACAGTTACAGACTCAAAATACTCTTTCTTTTCTTAAAATGCTTGGATAAACAGGAACATGTTCATCAGCGAAAAGCAACAAGCTTGTGGAGAAAATTTGATTTCAGAAAATCATAGAATTCTATGTCTAACTGGGCCTGCTGAAGGTCTTACAGCCCAGCATTCAGTCCTTAAATACATCCATAGCCTGCAAGGAAACTTTGACTAGCTCTGACAGAAAGCCCCCTTGAAAAAACTAAAATCCTTTTGCTATCGCCTCCCTAGTTACTTCTAGATTTATTTCTTTTGACATTCAGATTGATAACTCTTTCATAAGACAATTTTTTAAATGTTTGATGACAAGTATCATGTGTTCTTGTTCTACAATTTCCCATTTCCCATACATCCCAGTTTTCTCTTTTCTAGATTAAAATCTTTAGTTGGTTAGCCAACATATGAGGATATGCTCTGATTTCAAGTTGCTTCATTATCCTGGTCACACTCTTGTTATTATGTCCCAAATAGTACAACTTCCCTTAACAAGGAAAAGTTAGGTGGCATGAGATCAAGAAGATGAAAGAGTCAAGGTCACCTTCAAGAATTACCCTGAGAAATTAGTAGGAAATAATGCCATTAATTTTAATTCCGAATGAGGGGATAGAGTTAATTTACCTGCAGGAGAAATTACATTCTACATTGAATATATATTGCCAAAGATGCTCATAAAAATAGCTAGGTAGAGAAGTTTACGGTATAAATAAAATATTTATATTTCATTTATAGTCTTATCTGTTTTATATTGTGATCCTCTCTTCCAAGTCTAGATCAATAAATATAGTGCTTACTGTCCTTAAGAGTCATAGCTGAAAAAAATACTCAATATAATTCTTTAACTGAAAAATGCTTAGTGTAGTCTTCAGTAGCCAAAAAACAAAAACAGAAAGAAAAAATGTTTGTTAATATCATTTCACTCAAGCAGCCTTCAGTTATTGTAAGCATATAAAGCTCTTGTTAAAATAACTTGCTGTTGCTCTAATCTCAACAACAACAAAAAACTTATTCTGTTCCCAGGAACTTCCCCAGCATTGCTTGCAGGAAGATACAAGCGATATTACCTCATGGTCTGATAACCAGCACCTTCTTCTCCTTGAAAAACAAGCCTAAATGAGGGGAGGACTTCAAAATAACAGAAAACACTAACCAAACAGCTTTTTCTCTTCTGTTATTTTTCTCTTCTGCTTTCTTCTGAATCCTGGCCATTTCTTTGTCTGCTTAAGTTTATAAAAGCCCAAACCTCTTTATGCTCTGAATTGGTCTAGGAAAGTATTTTTTTTTTCCTCCAGTTCCTTGTTGATGTATATTCAATAAACTTACCTTCTCACCAAAACAAAGAGACTTTAAATAGTCAGGCATGCCTGACTATTTAAAACCATGTTTTCAGATAGCAACAAGATGTTGAAAATGTAATTAAATCCTTCTTTCCCAAACTTTCTGACCCTTTTGTTCTGAATCACAATCAAATATTTCACCATCCCCTCAATCTTTCAAGTTAAAAATTTTGGCATTATCCTTGACTCCTATTTCTCTTTACTCCTTTACTTTACTATTCAATGAGTTACCATATATTATCAATTAATTTTAAAATGTCTTTTAAATCTGGATGTTTTTACTCATGCTAATGACATTGCAAGATCTCTCCCTTGCTACTAGTCTAAAATATCTTGTATTATTTCATAGATTCCCACCTGTTCTCCTTACTAGAAACCTTAGTCAGTGGTGTAGTGCAGCCAGTGTTTACCAACAGGAGCTGATGGTTAAATATTCAAGGATTCTGCGAGTTGGTTGTTAAACAATTGGTAGCTTGAAATTGACCATAGTCAGAGTATTTCCACCATAGAGACTGACAACCACTACAAATCAGGTTTTGTTTGTTTTTGTGTTTTTTCCCTTTAACAGTATGTCTTATTTTGCCAGGCTGCTATGACAACTACCAGATAATGGATTGGCTTAAATAACAAGAATTTATTGTTTCATGATTTTGGAGGCTAGACATCCAAAATCAAGGCATCAGCTAGACCATACTTTCTCCCCGAAGTCTGTGGTGTTCTAGTGCCGACTTGCAACAATCCTTGGGGTTTGGGGCTTGCTTGTCTGCCTCCTGTCACAGTGCAATCTCCTCTTTCTCTTTCCTGGTGTTTGCTCTTCTGGTTTCTGCTGGCTTCTGGCTTCTGGCTCAGTGACTAAATGTGTCCAATTTTTTTCTATCTGTGAAGGACTCCATTAATACAGATTATGACCTACCCTGACTCAGTTGGCCACACCTTAATAGGACCTTCAAAGATCCTCCCCACATATGAGTCCATACTTCGACTCATCTTCACATATTTAAAGATGGTATTTGTAAATGGTTTCTGTTATGAACTGGAATTGTATTAATGATCTTGAATCTCCAAAATATTGCAAACATGACCAGATTTAGAATGCAGACAAATTGAGAAAAACATTTTTGCATGATAAGAAGTGTAAGCAAACACTCATGTGAGGATATGAAATGAACTCACTTGATGCCTGCCAGAGGGATAGTCCCTCGATAAGGACATTGACAAGCAGACCTCTAAAGCAGAGCCAACCCATGACAGCATTCTCATGGGAAGGAAGGCAATATATATTCACTAGATTGCTACACCGCAAGAATATATTAATAGCCCAGTAATAACCTGTTAACACAAGATTTACATACATTTTCTAACATATACCCATGCTAGGATATTATCTTATCTTACATTGATGACAGCATTATAATTGGAACAGACAAAAGAGAAGAGGACACTAAATTACAACTAATTTCCTCTCTTACAGAAAGTGACTGGACTATAAATCCTAGTAAGGTTCAAGGACCAGATACTACTGTAAAATTTTTAGGAATATACTATTCTTCAGAAGGATGGCCTATACCACATCTAATTATAAACAAATTACAACAGTTACTGCCACCCAATGCAAAGGAAGAGGCACAAAAATTGATAAGTTTATTTGGCTATTGGAAATAGCATATACCCCATATAGGTATATTGTTGAAATAAATATATGAAACAACAAGGAAAAGCAAAATACGTACCCAGGGAGAAAAACAGGACTTAATATTACAATAACTAAAAGAATACGATTACAACTTACCAGACCTTAACACTAATAGTACTAGACTCTAATTTGAAACTAGTATGTGTATCTACAGAAGCTTTGCTACGTGATCATTATGGACCAAAACTTCCATGGATTGAGACCAGATACTCTTCATTAGAAGAAAAAAAAAAAAAAAAAAAAATGCCTGGGCAATGAATGAAACACTACAAAATACAGAGTCATTAGTGGAAAAACAAAGCTCAATACTAAGCATCCCACAACCTATACTGGCATGGGCTAAGCAAACACCAAATAAGCATAAAGGAATTGTGCCAGATCAGTGGGTTCTCAACTGGAAATGATATATTTGCAAGCAAGATATTCATATGCATGTTCAACCCTCTGTGTAAACTGGGGAGATCTCAACATTGCCAACCGCAGGTTTGCCAGAATTTCTGAAGCATAAGTCAATTCAAGTACAAGCAGCTAGCAATGGGAAGCCCCATGGTCCATGGCACTTGGAAAAGCATGGTTTGCAGATGGTGGAGCCACAATGACTTCCTCTCAAGTATGCAGGAAAGCTGTGGCCTTGAGACCCAAAGATGCAAATACTCTAACTAGTGAAGGGGCAGAGCTTTCTGTATAATATGTAGAATCAGTAGCAATCTGACTGGCAATTGAACAATGCTAAAAGAGTAAAAGAGTAAAATATACATATTTACAAATTCATGGACAGTAAGTAGCTAATGGAGTGGCAATATGGTGTGGATCATGGAAACAAGGACATCTGGAATAAAATAGCTAACTGGAAAATAGGTATCATGATCACACATGTATCATCACACTAAAAGTACAATGCTAAAGCAACAAAACATAATAAAGCAGTGGATAGGTTATCCAGGATAAAAAAAGGACATAGAACAACTATATCTAAGGTAAAAATAAAGAAAGAAAAAAGAGAATGGAAAATGCAGAAAGATGACATAGCACCATGGAAAATATATGAATGGGCATATGAACAGACAGGACACCAAGGATTATGTGGTACAATTAAATGGATACAAAAGAGGAATTTGCCCACTTTCATACCTATTTCAAGAAGCATTGTTCACAAATGTGAGATCTGTGAGGCATGAATGCCTGTTTTGTTATACCTGACAAAACAAAAACAGATACAGCATTTGAAATAATACAAATTAACTATGTATGTCCAATATCACTAACAGATAATAAAGCTTAGTCTTGTATTATAGTAGACACATGGTCAGGAATTGGAATGCCTTTTCCATGTAAAAAGAAGGCAGAAATCCACTATAAAGCCCTTAAAACATGGATAGCATGTTATTGAAACCCTCTAATCAGAGAATCAAATCAAGGTAGTCATTTTACAGGAAAGAAAGTATGAAAATGGGCAGAAAATGGGGGAATATCCAGGAACATTCATTTAACATACAACTGCACAGTAGCAGGAAGCATAGAAAGATATAATGGATTATTAAAAGAACAAATGAGAATACTAACAAATCATGCAGGCCTGAAAGGTTGATCTAAACAAGTTTGAGAGACCATTAAAGCCTTAAATAATAAGGAAAGGTTGGAATTACTTACCCCTATAGAAATGATTAGAACACTACCTACTGAAATAAAAATGCAGAAAGACAGGCTAAAAGAGTAACTGAGGGAAAAGTGTTAGAAGCATAGATGGAACTATGGGAAAAGAATAAGTTATCATATCAGCTTTATGTAAGACATACAGGCTAACCCTAGGAAAAGGACAACTAGTGCAGCTTAAACATACTACCGCCAAGCTTACCTAGTTTGCAGATGTGTTGTGTGGTACTGATGACAGCAGTCGTCATTGGACTATTCATCTTTTCTACCTGTATCCTGGTTTGAAGCCAAACTCACCACAATAATCGAGGAGAAACCAGGGGCAATAGTTCCACCCTCTTTCAACTTCTCCCACACTGCTATCTGTCACACTGCCCAACAACTTTTCCTCTATTGAATCCAAAGTTGCACCTATACCTCTTATTGTGCCACCCCCTTCCTCCCACAGTAACTTCCACACTTTCAAAGCATCATCAGCTTAAGAAACTGTGACAAAGAAGTCCACGATCTTAAATGGGATGACTTGCATTGATTAGCACCAACATGGGATTACTGAGCATTTCAATAATTCCACTACTGGAAGATATGGAGACTGACTTTTCTGAACAATTTTGGATTGAGCTAGAAACAGCTGTAGGCACTATTCAAGGTTTAAGTGAAAAATGCCCAGATTTGATACCTGTTTGGCTTTCTGTAATCACATATTATAGACAAAGAGCAGGTGCATATTATGCACAGTGGGCTGTTGGTAATCCAGAAACAATGGACATGCCAACAGAGGCAACCAAAAAGGTTCTAAGATGTCTGTCTGCTGCCAGACTAGTTTCCTTTAGGGAAACTGTTGATACATCCATGGGGAATATTAGCTAATTGCTCTAAAAGGCTATGTATATTGTTGTTATTCCCTAATTTTATGCTTTTTATCTTTTGTTTAGTGATATTGTCAATAATAAAAATCATAGGAAACATATGACTGAGACTGGTAATTCTGGTAATGAAACTACAACCTTAGTCACAGCTACCAACTGTTCTAGTTTGCTAACGCTGCCTTTATGCAAAATACCAGAAATGGATTGGCTTTTATAAAGGGGGTTTATTTGCCTACAAATTTATAGTTCTAAGTGTCCAAACTAAGGCATTAACAGTGATACCTTCACTGAAGAATGGCCAATAGCATCCAGACCATCTCTGTCTGCTGGGAAGCATGAGGCTGGTGGCAGCTGGTCCTTTGCTCCCAGGCTGTTTCAAAATGGCTTCTCCAAAATGTCTCTGGGTTTCTGCCTTAGCTCCTCTCTCGGCTCTTATGCAACATTGCTTCTTTCTCCCAGGAAGTTTCTCTCTAAGCATCTGGGGGGTCCTCTCTTAGCTTCTCTGGGACAAAGTCTGGACTTCATCTCTTAGCTTAGCATCTCCAAGGATCAGCAAGCTTCTCTCCAAAATGTCCCTCTCAGCTGCTCTGAGCTCCTTCTGTTTGTGAGCTCTTTTATAGGACTCCAGTGATTAAATTAAGACACAACCTGAAATGGGTGGGGTCCATATCTCCATAGAAATAATGTAATCAAATGTTTTGCTCATAGTTGATTGAGTCACATCTCCATGGAAACACTCAATCAAAAGATTCCAACCTAATCAACACTAATAGATATGCCCCCACAAAGACTGGATAAAAAACATGTTTTTGGGGGGCATAATACATCCAACTGGCACACCAAGGAACCAGTTAGACAAACTAAAGGAAAATATTTAAGTTCTGGCTGGCTATACTGGCTAGCAGAAAAAAAAAAATACCCTTCAAACTTCAGCATACTTATATGGATGTAAGAAAATCATAATTAGAACATTTGCCCAAAGAAATGATGCTTGCACAGATTACTTTGGCCAACATTTTTGTTTTGATACCTTGAGACACTTAAGTAGGCATGGAAATTACCACCATATGCACATTAGAGTTAATAATCTAACCACATGGGCAAAGCTAAAAGACTACCGTGGCTCTGTGAGTACTAATATAGCTACAAATTACCACACAATTGGAGGTTGCCAAACAATTCTGGGATGGGGTATGAGTAGTTACTACAATCTTCTGAGCATAAGTATGAAAAAGCTTATAAACAGCCATGTTCTTACATGACCCACAAAATAGGAAAAGTTGTGAATGATAGATTTGTCAACAAAGAGTTTGTACTATTTGTATATGAAACAATGGATATCTGAGGAAATTAATTATGAGGATTATGATGGTGATTATGAGGAGGAGGAGGAGAAAGAAGAAAAAGATGAAGAGGCAGAAAAGGAAGATGAGGGAAACAGCCCTAAAGCCAATATTCTGTCACAAACATACACCATATGGATAACTCTCTTACAACAATAAATATTGAATTCTATAAAAAAGGAGTGCCTAAGTTTAATATGAAAATACCACCATCACCGTACAATGAGATAATGTGAATGGGGCACCTGGAGCTCTGATACTGCAAATGATATTCATATACCCATTAAGGTCACATAATGGACAAATATGTTCCATTATGGAAATATGACTATATGTGAAACTAAATTAGCCACATCAAAAGCTGAGTTCTTTATAGCAGAAGTATTCTGGGAGCAGTTTGATAATGACCTTGCTTATGTAGAATTGCATTGGCCACATAGGATATTTTCCTTAGGGTTAACCACAGTCAATTTTGTGGTTTATAAGAATTCTCTAAATTTAGATCAGAATTTACAATTTGACCATACCCACTAGACATTCACTGATGATTTTAAAAAGTCCCCCACCACTAATTCAGACAAAGGCATAACAGATACCTACACATTAAGAAATGATAAACTAAGCTTAGGAAGAGCATTACAAACAACATGCACCATGGGTTCTTCTACGGTTGTAAACCAATATTGGCCATTGGGATATGAAATGATGACTATATGTGAAATCACACACTGGGAAATAGCAATAGCTAATATCTCTTCAGGACCAGACACTATAGGACCTTTCATGCCACTTTTGATGACCATGCCATAAAATAAGACTTACATTAATACCACAATGCTGGTGAATCAAACAACTTGTGAATAAATTTGTAACAAAACAGCCAAGGGGGCTTGGATAGAGGTTAAGATCCCAATAACTGAATACACCACTCTTAATTACACCCATAGAGCACTGGCCAATATAACTGGAGGATTTACTTAAAGACTTTGCAAAAAAATGATACAATAGAACAATTAGGAAAAAATCCAAAAGTGATAAACACTAATATATGATATGGTGGTATTGCTAATACACACCATGCAGTAAGTGGTATAATCAAACTAATTTAACGGAACTAGACAATTGGGAGAATATTACCTTATCGTATTGGGCACCATGTAGTGATTATTTAGACTTTTGGGCACGAAAACAAATGCCTACTATAACTAAAACAATAATGTCAGGACTGGTGACAGTGCAGAAAGGCACATAAATTTTAGGGATGAGTTTACAGACTGGGCCATTAAAGAAAAGATTTTGAAAGATGTTGTAGCTGAAAATTCCATAGGTTCTTTTGACTTGACAAACTTATACCCTCACTTTAAAGATACACAGTTCACAATGGGGAAAAATAAACCAAAATTGGATCATTGGAAGCATGAAACAATGCTATACTATCTTTAGAGCTCCATAAAAATTCTGCAAAAAGAATCTATGGACACTATGTGCTAACTTTGTTAACCATGTAACAAGAGGTTAACAGTGTAAACCATACAAAAGAATGCTACAGAAAAAGGATTAGGATATAGAACATTACCCCTGGGGGTTTACTGCAGGTTGTCAGAGTATACCAATGATTTCAACTCCCAGAATTTGGGAACCTAACGACTTGCAAAAGGTATCTGTCACAGGTGACCCTACTTAAATTATATTTTAGGGTAGCATACACCTTAAAATTTAATAAAATGGAATTTGTAGTTGAAGAGCACCAATATGAAGTAAGTTCTTTCAAAAACCATAGAGCCTACCGTTTATTGATTTACCACTTAGGCAGAACTACAGAAACAGGCAATGTTTGCAATTTCTATGGGGATTAGCAGGAAGATTGATAGGACCTTGATATCACAGTACCAGAAAGAGGAAATGGATGTAAAATTGGAAAATTTTAAAAGAACACAACAAAAATTCAATGCCCGGGGATGACAGCTCTCTCACTGACTTCAAATTAAAAATATATATGAAATCATGAATCACATTCAGGAACACAGGAGGGAGGTAGAGGAATTGGACATTTTAAAAACAGCAATAGGTCACGTGGATTTTAACACTCAAAAGATCAGAAAACTATCAACAAGATGCAGCTAGAAAACCTATGTAACATATTGCAATAGAAGCTAAAAGATATGTGGGATATTTTAAGGCAAGCACTCAACAGGTAGACATTGGGCACCAAGTATTGCTGATAATCTGACTGGATCCAAATTAGATATGACTTACAACAGTTGGGTGTGATTAATTAGGAACTTATGAAATATGCATATTAGCCTTCAAAGGAGGAATATGGAAATCAGGATGCCACATTATGACAAAATCCCAGTTTCAAAAAGTGTGGATGCCTAGAGCCAGCTACAGAGGTAGAAGTTACACAGATGCCAGCACCAAGTATGGGAGAGTGGACATTGGATAGTTACCTAATCCCTAGATACACCAAGATACCGGAAATTAACATACCTATGACTTAAGCTGAAGTACCAGAGAAACCACGAGTTTCTAGGTAATTGGATTGTGATCATAGGTTCTAAAAATGAAAGAAATGTTATTTATTGGAATAAGGTAAGGAATGTGGAATTTTTCCTCCAAGGTCAAATCAAATTTCAACAAATTACAAGCATTATAATTGATGGAAAAATTCATTAAACCCAGATCATGAAAGATAAAGGAACTCTCAGGATGAACAATGAGGCACATCATATTGCTAAGAGGGAATTAACTCTAATTAATGTAAATAAATATTAGCAAAATGTGATCAGGTGAAATGAAACTTGCAAGAGATAAGTTCTAGTCCTTATTACAGACAGCTGAAAGGGATCATGAGATACATTTACCAAAAATAACGGCTGCACTAAATGCCACTTATATGGCAACAGAAAAAAAAATGTGCAGCATGCTATGGGCCTTTTTACATCTATTAGTGTTATTTAAATTATATTTACTTGGAAAAAAATCTGTCAAGGTAACATTTGGATGGTTTGGAATATTAAACTTCTGGAAATTTGGAGAATGGTCGTTCAAGCGTATTAAAGAAATAATAGCACCTATTATATTGTTTGTTTAGGTAATAAAAGTTTAAAAGTGCTTAATAAAAAGTGTGTGCAAAAATATCATGATCCAAGATCAAAGAGTGGATTGTTTTGTACTGAAATGATATTGATGACCTTGAATACCAAAATAAGTGTACACATGTTGACTGCATTTAGAATATAAACAAATTGAGAAAGAACATTTGTGCAACAAGTGGAAACCAGAAGCTTATGGGAGGATATGATGTGGACTCCCTGGAGGTCTGCCAGTGGGACATTCTGTCCATAAGGACACTGATGACCAGACCTATGAGGCATAAAAGCCTAGAGCAGATGCTGCTTTGGTGAGCAACAGATCTAGGCAGATGGACAGCCAATAACTCTAACTCCCTGCTCGAATGCCCGTGCTGTGATGCAAGGCCTGCTGCTGCCCTCACAACCACACCTGGACCAGCACCACCTGCCAGTTGCTTCGGACATTCCCCTGAGTGTCAGACCAGTTCCTGAGAACTTTCCTTAAAAGTCGTCCCCTGCTCTATGTCGGCCTTCAGGCTGATGAAGTTTAGTCTCTGAGTGGCCTCCACCTTTAAATGTGTTGTTGCCCCTGACCTGGCAATTGCATTTTTGTTGTGTTGTCAACTTTAGAATGGGCAAGCAAACACATTGTGTTCAGCATCCAAACTACTGTCATACTGACCTGGCTTTCAACTTGCAATCATTTCTGTATTCGGGTCATACATGATAGTTTCACACCCAAAGAATTGTGGATGAAGATTAAGAACATGTCTTTCTTTGGGGTAAATAATACAGTCTACCACAGTGTTGCACTGTTCTTGCTTTTCTTGTCCAACAGCCGCACTGGTGTCAGAATTCTTTTCTTAAAGAAACAATAGATGGTAATGCCACTGATCCAATAACATGGGAAATCTTCCTTCTATAAATACAAGAAATTGTATTGTTGTGAACACAGAATTCTGATTTCAATATACTTATAAATCTTAGCAACAAACATTCATATAAAGAGATGCACACAACCAACTTCTTTTTCGTAAATTATTCAAAATGGTAGCTGCTCTTGTCTTGGTGAAGCAGAAGGCAGATAGAGCTTCAGGCATGGTAGAAGACTATATGCCGAGCAATCCCATTCAGTGGCTATTTTGCGCATACAGAAATCTTGATCAAATGTTTCCATTTTCCCTGTGTTTTATTAACCAATGGATATCTCCTAAGTTTGATACATAGAGAAGGTGGGTGATTTCTAATCTTGGAGTGATGGTTCTTTCACTCATGCATTCTCTAAAACCAACTTGACTTTCTGAAGTGAAAATCCTTATTATATTCAGGGTCTCTGATCTCGGAAAGGTGAAAAGAGCTCTGGTAAATTGCTTTGCTGAAAACAAAGTGAAATAGGTTTTTTAAAACTTGGAAGACCAATTCTTATGTTTTTGGAGATGAAGACTTCGCATCAGGTGGCATCAGGCTGCCCAAAGACTGCTTTTGCCTCACCCTCATTCCTTCTGGTGACCACATACCCAAGAAAATTAAGTCTCCAGAACTTCTCAGTGTAACCAGAAAATTTCCATTTCAACTCAGCCGGTTTTAACTATTGGCCCATCACTCATTTTACTTTTAAAAGCATCAGTTATTAACAATTGCTATTATAATTTGATCTGGTCTGCTCAAAATGCTTTCTGCTATCTCCTCCTAAGCCAACTAGCTAATTTTTGCTTGTGCTTTATTACATGTGAATGTGTGGACTTTCTCTTATAGTTCATAATCATATTAGCACGTTTACATTTGGGCCTATACAACTTCACACATTTCACTTCTTCACAAACTCTCTTGGCTTCTTCATGTCAAAAGGAATATTTGCCTTAAAATTTTCTTAAAAATGAAAATGTCTAGATGAGAAATTCTGTGTGAGGACAAGGTATCTCTTATTTTGTACATTGAAGTTTGACCTACAGGTAAAGAAAATAGCCAAATTCCTTTGTATGAGACATAATTGCCCCTCACATGCAACTCTAAAATCTTAACCACTTTTAAAATCCCATATCTAGCCACACCCACACCACATTTCTGAAACATGGGATTTCTCAATTTCTTAATTGCTCTCAAGTGCCTGGCATATTAGAAGCTTTTACATTTTCATCAATTCTTATCTCTGCTTGGGATGCCCTTCTCTGCATTACTGCACAATATAGTTTACTGATGTCACCTCCTCAAATTAGTAAGAGCTAACAATGATTGAGTTCTTCAGTATGGTAGGCAGGCTGCTAAGTCCTTCAAAGGATCATCTCATTAAATCATTCCCACATTTTGAAGAGGAGGATATAAGACAAGGGACAAGAGGCAAGGACCAGTCAAAGTCACTTGCCCAAGTTTATCCAGATTCAAATGGCAGACCTAGGGTACTGGGGCACAGGCAGATTTAACACTTACTGTATCACTTTTCATTGTTTTGCTGATTTATTTTCTCTATAACAATCACCAAATTCTAAAACTAGCCTTTTGCATTAATTTTTTTAGGTGTTTATATTTTCCCAATCAGAAATTATGGTTCACTAGGATATGAACTTTGACTCTTGGGCCTAGAACATTCCTTGTATATGGAAGATGGTCAACAAATATTTGTTGAACTAATGGATGGATGGGGAGATGGAAGATCCCTGTTATCTGGGTCTTTAATTTTAATAGGGGAGAAGAAACCAATGTCTAAACAGATAAATTAGCTTGCAAGTGAGCGTTTTCAGCCATGTTCCACAAGTTTCTTTTCTTTTCTTTCCAGAATGTAGCCAGTTTAAGATAACACTTTGCTTTTCAAAGTGTCATCTGTAGAAAAATAGTTCCAGAGTAATTTGGGAGGTTTACAGAAAATCAGAATCATGGGCCCACCCCAGACCTACCAAATCAGAATCTGCATTTTAACAAAATTCCCAGTTGATTCCCATATACACTAAAGTGTGATTATCTTCAGTCCAAGGTACATATGAATAAAGCTTGTTTCTTTCAGGGAGGTAAGCATGGAAGAGCCCAGACTTACAGTTGGCTTCTTAAATACACCTGAGAGCACTTTTGAGTGGAGAAGCTCAAGTCTTTGTTGAAGTCGAGTCTAAGCAACCCTCCCACCACCACTGCCACTAATTCTGAATGTAAACACAATAAAAAATCATATACAATATAATACTGAAAAAGCACTTAGAAAATGATACAAAACTAAAACTAAATCCAATCATTTTTAACATTCTAAATAGTAATTTAGAAATTTAAAATCATTTACTCAAATCTCCTTAAGCACTAAAACATATAATTTGCTAGCAATTATTTTCAAATACAAAAGGAAACAAAATGAAAGGAAATTTAACAGTATAATTTTACATGATTTATGCAGAAAATTGTTATCTTTATGTTTGCCCAAATTTTGTGAATGAAAGATAATACATACAAAAGAATTGAGACCAAATAACCAATAATTTAATAGGTTGCTGTTTTTATTTTGGAGTTATTGAGACAATGATGATTATGCTTAAAGCATACTGAATACTGACTTCTATAAATGCATGCTAAATGGAATTTGAATAGTTATGGTTTCCTTATTTTTAAAACTGTTTCTAAAGAATTAATTACTTTTATGTATTTCTGAATTCCTGATAATTCAATGTTTTCTTTCACAGGTTGAATAATGTTTGCTTGTTTCTGTATTTTTAGAATAATTTTATTCAAAATGTATAAAGAAGTAGGGTACACTTTAATTGTTGACTCAATTTTATCTGGCCTAACATCACCAGGTATTTAAAAATAGCAACTGCACATAACATTTTGTAGGTAATCTTTGACAAAATAGTGGAGCAGATCAAGTTTCCGTTTTGCCCACTTTTTCCCTCCTAAAATGTTTACCTCTACCCAAATACGCTGTATTTTCAGGAAGTTAATCAGCAAGCTGGCTTGCTCATTCTATTGGTCCATTCTAAGTATCTCTTGTTAAAAGTTTCTTATTCTTCTTACCTTACTTTTCCATTATTTAGTGGAGTATAGGGCCATAAATTTTTTTTCCTGTCTAATTTCTGTAAAGTACAGTTATTTTATTCATGATAATGAAATAATATCAATAATAGAAACACTAAGCATGTTTTTATTGAGTAATTACATTGGCTTCTATGCTGAGACCTTCATATGCATTCCTTATTTAATTCTGATAACTCTATGAGGTTGATTATATTATGTCATCTGTATGGATGAGGTCTCAGATGCTTAAAAGAGTATATAATTTACCCAAGGGTGTGCATATAGCTAAATAGTATCTGAGTTATATCTTTCCCAGTCAGACTGGTTCCATAATTCTTGTTCATAAACTCTGAAATCTGATTAAAGAGAGGGAAGGGACTTCTAAGAGCAACTTTTTACCCAAAAGGAAAATTTTAATTGTGAGAATTCTGAAACTTTGGGAGGCCAGTGAAACAGAGAATTATGAACAGCCATTCATTTTATTTCTGGGAACTAAACACCTGAAATTTTTCAAAAAAAGGATGGGTGATTGTGGAGTGGCTTTGAATAAAAAAGAGTTCATTATTTTGCAGCTCTGAGGGTAATTATAATCTGCAGAAATAGAGCACATAAAAAATACCCTCTAATTTCAACTCTATTGTGGAATTAGTATATGTGTCTAGAATGATATAATTATTTATAAGGAGACTGTGCTTAAAATGGGCATTGATCCTAATCATAATCTTTGTAATATACTCTTATTTATAACAATAAAAAAAGAGGAAACACTTTTGCTCTTCCCTTGAATTTTTGGAAACCACTGCTGGGCCATTTTATAATTAGTGAGACATCTTTTAAAATTATGCAAAACCCAGGATTTTAAAATCAATTGTTTGCTTTGTCTTTGAAGTAGCATTCAGTACTGTCATATAAAAATGGCTTTGTGTTTAAATTTGAAAATTTGCAAGCAATTAGTGCCTTTAGTGGACTAACTGCTGTTGCTATTTAAAACTAAAATTAAACAACACCATTATTTCAATTGGAACAGGGAGATTTATGCTATAACACAAATAAATTCATGGAACATTCCTACGGAGTTTCTGTTTTACCCTATGTACATATTATTTTGCCCTACTTAGATTCAGTATTAATGGGCTAATGATGAATAATCTAAGGTTTCTCTAATATAGCCTCTGTGCAATTGATCCAGAAGAGACTATGCTGTCTATTGGGTTATTGATTTTTAAACTACACATTCTCTTTATGTGCCATTAGCTATAATGACTACACTGGAAAATATGCTAATTAGTAAAGCCTTTTGATTAACTCCTTGATATTCCCCTGACCCAATTTTCATCACTGCATAATTTTTGAAGTCCTTCATCATATTGTGCCAGTAGTCTATAAAGAGTTCAATAGCCAATGAGAAACATGCAAGGCCATTATTTTTTCATGCACAAGGGGAATGACCTCCATTTGAATAATTTCTACTTAATCCCCTGGGATTGATAAAGGTAACAAGGAAAAGCTTCCCTGCATTTGCATGTTTACAGGGGTAAAGAAGAAGCATGGGGTGAGATGGCTGGAAAGTGGAAAAGCACTAATTTGGGCATTAGGAGACGTGAGCAGTCATGCAAGCTTGAATAAACAGTTAACCTCTCTGGGAGATTCATTTCTTAATATAAAAAATATAGGCATTATGCAATGTGATTTCTGAGATCCCATAAAATGCTAAAATTTTTTTAATTCTATGATCCCTATTTGCCCTACTCTGCCAGATAGAATCTGCACAGGCTGGAGAGACTCTCCCTGGCATTACCCTTTTTCACACCACATCTGGAGGCCACAGAAAACTATTTCTGATGTTTGTTACTGACACTGAACCCAAGGCAGGCCAAGGAAACTTCAGGGACACTGAGGTATAATTGTAAGTAATGTAACATGACTTTTCTTATCAGAAAAGTGCAGGAGCAGATAAATCACACACTTGTGTGAAATCACCACATTTGGTTCTGTTTTTCAAGTCTAATTCTCACCAAAAGGTAAGAACGAGGTGTTAAGGAGAATGAGACAGGAAGGCTGCAGTCACAGTCACCTTCCAAACACATAAAATGGAATGCAGATTTGGTTTTGAAGATTCACTGTAGGTTGTTTCCTGTTTTCTCTTTACGCATGCTTTCCAAGCCACCACTTTTTGCAAGCTAGTCTCCTGCTATTTTGTCCTCCAGAAAATGTGCTGTTATACTATTCTTAGTAAAATGTAGATTTGCGGGCAATGGCACCTTGTTTTAGCAATCCCTGCAGTTCCCCAGCTGGATTATGCTGTGACTTGACCACAGTCATTCGTCTGGTGACCATGAGGAGCCATGGTCTTCCATATTTTTTGAGAAGAGAAGTGGTCCTAGGTAAGAATATATGGATTCATGGGCACTGGTTGATGGCTTGGCAGTTTGGTAAAGGACCTGGAAAGGGAATGATAACACATTAAGATAAGGAAGGTCTGAGAAGGAGATATGTAGATGGAACTTTGGTACTGAGCAAAAAATAGAAATCCATTCTATCACATATTAGTACCCATCAGAGAGCTACCACCATGAAAGAGGCAGTAAGCATAAGCCAGCCTCCGCCATTGGTCGCACCAGGGTTGGTTCAATGGAGGTATGACTGGTGGCAGAGAAGAGACTATGGGTGGGCCCAAAGCATGGGTTCTAATCCCTGAAAACTGATCAAGCTACTGCTATTGCTGAATGTCCAAATTGACAGCTACTTTGATTAAAATTGAACATATAATATGGCCCCATCTCTCATGGAGACTAACCAGTCACTTGCCAATCTAATAGTGTTGGATTCTTTCCACCCCTTCATCTTGATTGGAACCAACAAATAATTTAGGATTTAGTTTGCCTTTTCTGCGTAAGGGGTTCAAGCTGCACTATTATCTGAGGATTTACAGAGTATTTGATATACTGACACAGGATCCTGCATTACATTGTTTTGATCAAAAATCCACTTTGTAGCAGAGGAAATGCTCTTATGGGCATATACCCATGGATCCAATGGTCCCATCGCCTACTGTCCCATGTAGAACCTGCTGCCCTGATAAAGCAATAAGAGTCACTTACCATCACACCCAGTGACTCACTTTGGGGAATTGGTGCTGCCCATCTGCACATCTCTGGACTCTATGCTTAGAAGCCTCACTTTCCAGAAGGAGACTTCCTTAATGACACAGCAGAGGTCATTAAACTTTAAGCTACAGTTGCTTCCTGGTCACTTCAGGCTCCTTTTGCAAAGAGAGTGGTAGGCAAGGAAAGCATTCACCATCCTGGCAAGAGTTATTGATCCTAACAGTCCAGGGGAGGTGAGCTGCTGTCACACAATGGGGACAGGGAAAATTTTTGGTACCCAGGCCATGTCCTTCGGCATCTCTTTGTACTTCCTTGACCAATTTTGATGTTAAGTAAGCAAAGGCAATAACCAATGACTGAGCAGGGCCTGTTGACCACAAGGATGAAAGTCTGGATCTCTCCAGCTGGCCCTGGATGAGGAGAGTCAGGAATGGGTAGTGGGAGAGGGGAATGATGAGAATCTGCTCTGGTCTAGAGATGAGCTTAAGCATCTGAGCTTTAATTTTTCTATCATTCCTTATTTAAGGTTCTGCAAGAAAAAGAGGGCTGCCAGAGTCAAGGAGAAGCTGCTTCCATAATTTAGTATACAAAATAAGTGGATATTAGGGGACACTGGGTACGTTGGTTTGTTGTCTGGATCCCCATCTCCCTTCAGGACTGAAGCACCAATTGTTCTAGCATTTGGATGTGTTGACAGCTAATAGCTCTCAGCTGAGTTCCTTTTCTGGGAATTGTTTTTGCAAATTTTTCTTCATAACTTCAGCTCACAACCAATGACTCATCCGTGCAGGGGTGTAAATTCCTGAACCCCATGCATCAAATTGAGACAGTTCTGAAGGACCACTTCAGTTCAGGGTTCTCCATCGAATGATCTTCCTTATGTTGTCCCTGCATCACAGTTCAAGTCCTTTTTCTGCTCAGTAATGCTCAGATGTTGCTCACCAGAGCAGTCCCCATTAAACTTCATGCACACAAATCTCTGCCAATTTCCCAAGCACTCCTGACCTGGGTCATACACCAGGTGTACAAACATGCAAGTAAGTCTTTATTTTCAAAGAATCCAATAATTCTAATTAGCAAGGTCTTATGCTGAACTAGAATTAGCACCTTGGTGCTAAGGACTGCTCAGTCTTGATTGCAAAGACAAATGTCATGCCCTGGCACAGACTAGACCAACAGTCCACACTTGTTGGATGGATCAATGAAGGTGTGAACATGAAATGGAGGCTTTTAAAGAACTCACCTATCCCTCAAGGCCTAGTCAAGTGCCCTGACTCCTTAGAATTTTTCTTTAATCTCTTAGCTGTAAGTGAGATTTGTTTTCACTTCGTTTCTACTTAGTACCCACAGTATTGTGTCTATAGGTATATACACATGTATGCACATTACAATTCTGTGCACTCTAAAATTCGTATCTTAGTGCTTTGTTATGATTTGGTAATTACTGAATATTTATTGTAGGATGGGGTTGGGGGTGTACAGATTAAGAATATAAAGACTATTTTGACTTTCCAAGAATATTACTCTGGGCAATTTACCTTCAGCTAGTTTCTCTTGCCTTGCTAGGTTGTTCAGTGAGAGCCTATCACATAATACTTATTAAGCCCCTGTTATTAAAATGATAGGTTTGTGACAAATATTAGTTATTTATTCCTGTAGTGGGCATTTTGATACTAATATTTCCGTACAAAGCTGTGGTGAGACTTAAATGAGACACTGTTTTTAATAATATGCATTAGTTATCATCATCATTATTACTATATTGTAATCTTTTAGTATTTCTCATTTCTTTCCCTTTTACTTTTTATTACAACATCCAAGTCATAGAATTCTTTATTTTACCTATTTTCAAATGAGTTAAAAAATGAAAAAATACCTGCTGGCCTAGACTTTCTTTCTGAATTGACATAACATGGTGAGAAATAAGTTCCAAACAAAGAGTTTTCTTCTTCCTACTAGAAGGTGATTTGACTGACCTCTGTCTCCTTACTAGGCTGACAGCAGTGGGACGTGAGTCACTGGGCAGAGGACAATGTCCCTTTTGTTCTTTTTTCCCAACTGCATGCCAACTTCCTTTGTCTCCAGGCATCAGTGCTTTTAAAGAATGCCTATTTAGCCTACAGATACATGGAATTGCAGCTTTTATGACCTATCAGGGTCCAAAGAACTATTGTAACAGAAGTGACTACAATAGAAGGAACATACATGACTGTAGAAACATTGTTTGGGGAGTAAGAAGCTAATCAGAAGATGGTACTTATGAGAAAACATGGAAAGAAAACAATAGAAGGCTCTTTGGAAATGAAGAACCAACCAAGGATGCAATCCATTATGGAAGAGACTCCATATGGCCAATCCAGCTTTCCTATTAAACCAGCAAAAACTGTAAGTGCCTTGCATCCTTTGACATGTCTTGCTTTTAACCCCTATATTATCTCCTTTTTCTGAACTGGTACCAGGTGGTCAACTCTGTGCACAGAACGGTGCTCGGGCTATTAGGACTCAATCCATCAAAGCCCTCAACCTCCATTGCTGCAACTATCTTTTATATGAATGTGTCCCCACTAATGTGGCCTTGGTGCCTTAATTTACAGGACAATGCATGGTTTTATCTACACCTGAAAAGGAGAATACATTGAATGAAAACTCTCAAGGTGTTCTGGCACTTGACTTAATTCTTCTGCAGCTTTATGGGCTTAGCGTTTTGTTCCAAGCTAACCTTTTCAAATATCTAAGAAAGGATGGGCAGGCTGTGGATTCTTACAAAAACAAAATGGAATTCCCAAGATAATTACATGCAAGGAGAAAGCAAGAGCAAATCCATTTACCTTGTTTTTGGGAAAATTAGAAATATGTGAAATTTATTAGCCTTTTGCTGCTCTCCAATTTATTGTATCTCAGTATTTCTGATATACAGCAAGCAGAAACAAGTTGTCTATAAATTCATGTTAAATTTACTACAGAAAAAGAAAACCCAAACACCTTTGCTAGACATTTAATACTCTACCCGTGATTCTGACAATCAACATTTTTATTTTATGACCATTTTATATGAGGTAAAATATCTTTGAAAATGCTAATTGAATAAGTCTCAAAATGCCACGTGGTGACCCCATGCCCCTAGTGAAGGGAAAACCTGAGCCCTGATTCACATGCTGAAATGTCTTAGTACAGGAATTTTGTGTGTGTGTGGGGTAGTGAAATTGCTGACAAATCCTTATGCTCATTTATTAATCATGTTTTACAGAATCTGCAATTCATATCACTTTCTTCTGCCCTCTGAAGGACTCTGGCAAGGTTAATAGAAAAAAAAAAAAAACACGTTAAAACTGTATGACAGAAAGGATAATTCATTATTAATACACTTGAAAGCCAATGGCTCGCATGTCAATCTTTTAGTAAACTGCAAAGGTTTCATCATGCACATTTATGAGCTGTAAGTGCTTTGCTTTTTTGGCAAATGCTATGGAAGAGAAGAGAACAGAAAAGAAAAGCATCAAAAGGATAGGAATATAGAGATTCCTGAAATTAAAAAAATACTGTGTTTCAGTGTGTTACCTGCTTTTGCAGTAATTCAACACTGACATTTTCTTGAAGGGTCACTACATTTTGACTAAAACATCACCACAAAAAATTTATTTATATTAAAAACATTTTATAATTGAAAGGGTTAAAACATAATATTATCCAGTTATTCAGGAATAAATATAGGGACTAAGAAATTTGAGAAGTGTGGTTTTCAAACCTTTAACAAATTATTTCCTTTTGTTTTGGATGAGGGAAAAGTTTTAGCAACGAAAAGTGGTGATGGTAGCAAAAGTAACTAATAAAAGCAACTTATGCCACTTAATTATATTTAAAAATGATTAAAATGGCAAATTCTATCATATGTATGATACCACAATAAAAATAAATTAATTCTTTGTTTTCATTATTATAGTAACAAGATGTTCTCTCTCTTTTTTTCCATTAAATTCAGACACCTACACATTTACACAGAGGAAGACAAACTGGAAGCCTGAATAGATTATAGATTAAAACTCAAGAGCTCTGGCCTGAACCTTATGTCACTGGAAGGTAGATGTGGTTCAATTTACATGTAGGTCATTCATTTTAATTAGATTTTCATAGGAAATTAAAGAATCATTTCTGTATAAGCACAGACACTATTCTAAGCTTTTAAATGAAATTAGAAGACTTCTGGATTGCAAACGGAAATTTTTCTTTATTTAAAGGGTCAAAATTAGTGTCATATGGACTTTGGAACAATTTGCAGCCAATATTTTTAAAGATTATGATTATCACTGGAGATAAATTATAGGTATATGGAAAAAGGGCATGCTATTTTTGTATTTTTATTTAAGGGCCCCAATGTGAATAAACTTTATGAGATCATGTTACACATGTTAGAAGATTCCTCTTTAAATTTACTAAACATTTTGTCCTAGGGATTAATTAAGAGAGATTTCCTATTTTTACACATCAAATTCTGAAATATATTTTTTAGTTTTTCTTTGAAAGATACATGTATCTCAATCAAAATCTCTTGTATATTATTTAAAAACATTCTTACAACCTTTAAAGTTAATATTTAAATGTAAATGTTAAACCTAGGCAAGCTACTCTCCCATCTGCAGGACAAAATAATAAAAATACAATTCTAAGAATAAAAATGGTAAGTACGAAAAATACAACATCCAATAATTATTTTAAAAAAAGGCGCATTATTATTACTTTATTGACCAGGGAATCTCCCATTTTAATCATAGTTCATATAAATCATTTGGTAAATGATATTTTTTACCTTTTTACTCTCTCATAGTTTCCTTCTAGACCATTATTGGACATGATCGAAAATTTGAACCAAGAATTTTTATGAGCTCATCAAGACTCTATAAAATTTTCTGCCTCGAAATATTTCCTTGACTGATCTATAAGCTAATATTGTTAATTCTCCATAAGCTAGAAACATTTAAATAGTCACTATTATGTCTTCTTTTTACATCACAATTCTTTTATTTTAAAAATTAATTTGATGTTGCACTTTAAAGATTGCACCACCTGTGTAACGTTTATCCTTTCTTGACGGTGGTTTGAACACAGGCTGAGATTTTTAGTTGAAAGTCTCAATACAAAAGAACAGGGTAATTATAATTAGTTAAAAATGAATTGAGTAATTCTTAGCTGATTACTTCCTACAAGCATAACTAATTTAATGTTTCCCTTCCCATGAAATAATGGTTAAAATGCTAATTGTTAAGGCCTTATTTAATTTTAATTGCTACTTGTCTCACCCTAGTTCCTTAATTATTGGCCATATCATTCCCACATTTTTGTGCAGAGAAGCTTTACTTAGCAGGGACTAAGGAGTACCCTCTGCATGTGCCCCCCACATTGCCCTCTCTCTTTCCCATGGGGGCTCTCCATACTTGAAGAGACTTCAGTATCATGGAGGAAAGGAAGAACTGTGAAGACATGGAGCTAATCCAATCACTGTACAGAAAAACAAAAACGAAAAACAAGAAAAAACATCCATTTTGTTCTTTTTGCAAACTAACCTAAAGAGACATTTTGGTATCAGGACTTATGCCCTTGAGTCAAAGAAGCAGGTTTTATAAAATTAAAAACAAAACAAAAGAAAAATATCACTTATCCTTTCCATCAAGGCTGCTAATTTGGCAGAGTTGTTCTTCATATTTCATTAAAGAAATTCAGGGATAGACCTTGATAAAACAGTGAATCTGGAGTAGAAGCAAAACCAAGAAGCCCTATGTCTCTACTTCTTGTTTTTCTACATGAGATAAAACATGAGCAAGAATGTCGCCCATTTTGAGCATGAGACCCTGGTTCCACTTCCCCAGAACCAAAGACATAGCAAGCCTTCCAGGTTCACTTGCTGTGATGGTTAGGAGGCTTTATGTGCTCCAGAAAAGTATGTTCTTCAGTTAATCCATTTCCGTGGGTGTAGACCTATTGTGGTTGGGACCTTTTGATTAGATTATTTCAAGTGAGATGTGGGTCTTAATCCCCTTACTGGAGACCTTTATAAAAGAATAAAAGACATACAGAAAAAGCCAAGAGAGCTCAGAGAAGCCCCAGAGAAGTAAATAGACAAGGACATACCCACAGAAGTTGAGAGAGGAAGCCACTGAAGCCAGAAGCTTGAAGCAACCAGACCTGGGAGAGAAGGACCAACAGACATTACCATGTGCCTTTTCATGTGACAGAGGAGCCCCAGATGCTGGCAGCCTGTCCTCAAGAGTCCAGGAATCATCCTGTTGATGCCTTAAGTTGGAAATGTTCACAGCCTACGAACTGTATATTGTAAGTTAATAAATCCCCACTGTATAAGTCACCCCATTTCTGGTACATTGCATTTTGGCAGCTTTAGCAAACTAAAACACTTGCTTACATTTTCAACAATATCTTTCCTCATCCATGACTGTATATTCTCAGTGCTTCTCATCACAGTATCTAGCTTTTTCATTGACAGTTTTCTGGGGAATAAAATGGCTGTGGTTTTTTTCTTATAAACTCTCCCAATTTCATCTCATTATTCCTTATCATATTCTTCTGTACCCTCATCTATCTCCCTTTTCAGTGTTCACACCCAACAGATATTTGTAGACATTTATTATGTCTTTCCCTGGTCATCACTTAGGATAGTTATTCATATTGAATTCATTTAACATGTCTTCCATAAATCAATGCAAACAGCCCCTTAATCACTTTCATTGCTTTTCTCTAAACTCCCTTCAGGTTTTTCCATGTCCTGCACACACAATCAGGAATCTAAAGGCCAAATAAATACTCTAATACATGAGCATACCAGAATCACTGGGAGGCTGCTATCATTTTTCCTTGCTCAAGTGCTACTCTTCCAGATGCAGACTTAAATTTCACATACTCCCTGAAAAGAATCTACCATCCTCCTGCATATTAGACTTTTAATTCCCACAATCACACGGTTGGTTGGATAAGCAAGAGCTTTTATTCCCAATTGAGAGATAAAGGTACTCAAACATAAGCTGAGGCTCAGGTTTTGTGGCAGATGTTTCTGTTGGAGACAATTTCTATTGTGCTTGACTTCATTTCATTCTATAAAAAATACATAAATTGATCCTTTTTTAATGAATTGGATTATTCAAGAATACCTCAGTAAATTTAACAGAGCCAAAAGTTTATGAAATTGACAAATTTTTATATTCCTTTTGGAAGCCAGTAATATTTATGATAAAAACAGTTTAAGCAGCATAGAAGTCAGAATAATGCTAATTCCAAAGCCTGTCACAGCTTAAGGAAAGTTTTCTCCCCCGTTTCTTGGCATATGTTATTCCTCTTATTTTGATACACACCTTATCAAAATTCTTGCTCCCAGGCCCACCCTTTTCCCATCCCCATTCCAATCACACACACGCACACGTACACACACACACACAACCTGAAGTATCACACCTTGTTTAAATATTGCACCCCAGGTCAGGACACATTAATAGGCATTGAGGAAAGAGAAACAAACACTTCACGGAGAGGAAGAAGGGTTTGAATCTCTGCTTTGCCACCATGGTGTCAACTTTCATTATTAAGCATGTTAGTTTGAAAGAGATTCTTTCTTCCAATGACGTTAATTCAATTCCAAATCCTAAACTATGATATGAGCAGATTAGAACAGATGCAGAAATGAGAGGCAAGTCATAGAACTCAGTAAATCTTTTCCAAAGCTGATGAGAGCCATAGAAAAATTACACTTGATCATACACAACTATTCTTTTATTTCTTCTATTCTGAAAAATGCCCTTAAAGTGAATTTGTATGTATTAAAAAAGAAAACATTTGCCTTTCCTTTAACTTTAAGGTTAGACAGTCTTCAGATAAAGATTAACTGTCTGTTCCTTGACATTTTGACTCAAATTGAACTGGCCTCATAGGGTGACATAAGCAGTCACAATTGTATTGATTATTTTCCCTGAGTAATATCAGTGACTTGTTCTTGCTCAAAAAAAAAAAAAAAAAAAAAGACAAAATGCCTGTTTGAGAAAATTATAGTCTTGTGAGAAAAAAAAAATCCAATCTATCTGCCATTTTCATTCACAAATATGAGCATATTTTAATTCCTCTAGGACAAAACATTTTCAAACTAGCATATAAATGCTAAATTTATACACTGAAATTGCAGTCAATTATAGTTACTCTATATAAATAGCTTTACTTTTTCAAAACAGGGACATGAGGCTTTAGAACAGTTGAAATGTGGCTCATTCAAATGGGAATGTGATGTAAGTGTAAAATGTACACTGGATTTAGAAAATAAGGCATGAAATAAATGTAAAATTTATCATTAATAATTTTCATGCCAATTACATGTTGAATGATAATATTTTGAATATATTGAATTAAATAAACAATATGTTAAAATTAATTTCACCTATATTTTTCCTTTTTTAAAAAGTATGGCTCCTAGAAAATTTAAACTTCCATATGTGACTCTCATTATATTTCTACTGGCCAGCACTGTTTAAGCACTTTACCTCATTAAGTTATCTCATTTAAGCCTGTAACAACCTCACGAGGTAGGTACTATTATTGCACACATTTTACAGATAACTAAACTGAGGCCGGTGAGGTTAATAATCTGCCTAAGGATGCCATGTATTTCATGGTGGAGCCCAGTAATCCAGCTCTATATCCCATGACTGCTAGGCTCCAACACTCTCTAAAAATTTTTAAAATAATGCATGTACTATAATCAACACAGTAATAGCTTTAACCATATAATTTTTATAGCGCCTTTGTTGCTCTAGAATAAATGCAGTGTCTTTGATTGTGGAAAAAAAGAATCAGAGGAAATGGCTTCTAGTCCTGCTTTGCATTAAATATCTAAGTGCTTCTACAATATCCCAAATACAACAGCAATAATCAGCGTTGGTTTTATTGCTATAAATTAAACACTCTCCCTGAACATTATCCCTAGCAGTAGCTCCCAGATCTTCCTAGAATTAGTCTCCTCCCACTACAGTTGGCAATAGGATATCGTTTTCCTTCAGAGGAACTCCTCTTTTTCACAGGAGAATGGTTTGACCACCCACTGTTCTCTGTTGGTTTATTTACTGGATGTTGAGTGTGCTGCCCAGATCTCCTGTAAAGATAGAGACTAAATAACCAGCTGTGGGAGGTGTTGCCTGCTGAATGTTAATGCTGATTCTCTCCCAGGAATATCCCAGTTGAAGGAACCTACCCCACTCAAGGTTAGTTCCCTTGCCTCTTTGGGGGACAAAGCTCAAGGGCATTTTGTGCTCCAGAGCACCAAGTAGGATTGGCCGATGGCTTTGTTGAGACTGCATTGCAGTTTAACTTTGCTCTTTGCTCAGAACTGCTATATTCATTTCCCCACAGGTGTTGCTCCTAAGAGAACTCCTGACTATAGTTCCTGCACACAAATTTCCATTTCAGAATTTGTTTCTCAAGGAAATAGAGACAAGCAAGCAGCAGTTTAGCATCAGTAGATTTCTCAAATGTGTTATTGGTCTTAACACATTTGAGAAATGTGTTTAATAATATATGTAAATAATATCTTACATTGGACAGTGTATAGATTGGCTCTACCAAGCTTAGCCCAGATACTCTTTAGCCTTATGTGCAGGCACATTGTTAAACACGGTTCAAAATAAAATCCGTGCAGTTGCTTCATAAAGTCATTGTCCTCTTCCAATTATTATTCTATGGATAATGGGGAAGAGTACAGAATTTTGTGCTCTACTTGGGAATGTTTTATTTGGGCCCTCTGTGTAGATGCATCTTTCCATGGATTCTGGACATGTAGCTCGTTTCTCCTCAGTGGACTTCATCTGAGAATCACTGATCAAACCAGGGCTTTGTGTAATTTCCCCACTATTGGAACCCAGAACCTTCTGGTTCCTCCTGACTCTCACATATATTTGGGTTCTCATTTTGAGTATCTTCAAATTAAATGGTTATATGGATGAGTTAATTATAGACAATTTGTTACCCCAGCCAGCTTCAAATGTTAATTTCCATGTTTTCTCATCCCATGAATCAGACACTGATTTCTTTCCTGATATATGGGCATCAGAAGTATCTGATCCTGTATTTGATCCATCTCAAATCCTGCCTGGGGAAGCACCTGTTATATTTCCCAGTTGCCATCAACTGAGCTTGTACTTTGGGTGTAAGGTCTAAGAAGCTACCTCCTATTACTAGGTCCTAAAGATGTTTCCCTATACTATTTTCTAAGAGTTTTATTGTGCTGTCTCTTACATTGAGGTCTTTGATACACTTTGAATTAATTTTTGTATAGGGTGTGAGGTAGGGATTCTCTTTCATTCTTTTGGTTATGGATATCCAGTTCTCCTAGCCCTAATTGTTGAAAAGACTGTTCTGTCCCAGTTCAGTGGATTTGGGGGCCTTATCAAAAATCAGTCAACCATAGATCTGGGGGTCAATTTCCAAACTCTCAATTCAATTCCATTGATCAATATGTCTATCTTTGTGCCAATATCATGCCATTTTGACCACTATGGCTTTATAGTAGGCTTCAGAGTCTATAAGTGTAAGTCCTTCCACCTTGTTCTTTTTTTTTTAGGATATTTTTGTCAATTCAAGTCCCCTTTCCCTTCCAAATAAATTTGAAAACTAGCTTTTCCAAGTCTGCAAAGTAGGTTATTAGAATTTTGATTATAATTGCATTGAATCTGTAGATCAGTTTGGGTAGAATTGACGTCTTAATGATGTTTAGTCTTCCTATCCATGAGCACAGAATATTTTTCCACCTATTTAAGTCCTTTTTTATTTCTTTTTACTAAAATTTTGTAATTTTCTGTGTAGAGATCTTTTATGTCTTTGGTTAAGTTTATTCCTAGGTACTTGATTTTTTTAGTTACTTTGTGAATGAATTTTTTTTTATTGCCTCTTCAAACTTTTTTTTTCATTTTAACATAGCACTTAGAAACTTCTAACTTACCATATAATTACTTGTAATAATTATTTATTGTCTGTTTCCCTCTGATACAATATAAGCTCAACAAAGGCAAGGATCATTGTCTTTTATTACATGTTATATCCAAACACTTAATGCCTAGTACCTAATGGTATACAACTAAATGCTGATAAATGATTCCTTTGCAAATAACAGGTTACAGTGGCTGTAGGAAATAAGACTAATAAAACATATATTCTTCCTTCCTAATTTATTCAGGACTTTCCTTGATACTCATATCATTCTCTCATGATTTAAATAAGGGCACACTAATAGATTAATATGTTTTTCTTATTTTACCCACTTGTCTACAAAGCAAGTTCCAGCTCTCGCAGTCTGTTTCCTAAACAAGTAGCTTGTTTTTCATTTGTCTTGAAATTTAGGGACCAAACTGACAGATGCTTCTTTTTTATATGATCATATGAAAAGTCATATATACTTGCTTAATGAACACTTCTTAACTACAAGAACAAGAGAAACCACAATAAAAACACCTTTTAATAAAGCATATTGCTTTATACATGCCTTCTTAGGGATGAACTCACCACTCTAATAGTGGTTCTCTTAACATCTGCTCTTCTGCATAGCTTAATTGACTTGTTATTTTCTAAGTTTTCTCTATTACTATAAAACACTTAAGCAATATATTATACTTGGTGGAGAAGTGAAGTTTAATCAATCAGAGAAACTAAGATGAAGTTTGAAATCTGTACCTGAAATTGCCTACTTCTGCAGTTTTGCTTTAGAATAGGAAAATTGGGCACAAATATTGGGTCACTAACTCATTAACTCAGTGATTTATCTTGTACTCCTGCTTTGTACTTAATACAGCATCTCACATCCTCTATTTAACACTCCCATTGTCCTCCCAGACACTAATGCATGACCATGAATTATTCATTCTTCCAGAGACACCTCTACAGGATCTTCATTTTTCAACTTCACTTCTCCTAACCAAAGAAAGGGAGATTCTCACAGACTTAAACTCTAGGTAGCTTCCACAGGTCATCTAGTTGAGATTAGCATATAGCCTTGTGGCTGACATGTGATGGGCCCTAAATAAATATTTGCATTAAGTTAAATATTTATTTACACCATGTCTATGCAAAACCATTTCTGAACATTGTAGATAGGAATGACTAAGGGGCTTGATTCTGGCCAAGAGAAATAAATAGACACATTCTGGAAAAAGCATTTGTTCTTTTGCTTTCCTGATATACAAATATTGATGAGGTTGGCAAAGCCTGTCCACCTTTCTCCTGCCTTGAACTGATGTGATATCTGAAAATGTCACAGCCATACGTGGAAAGGCCCAGGGTTTCACAAACACTTTGGATTCAACATCATTGAGCTGCTGGTGCAATGATTGCAATCACTTTCCTCTAGGCTTCTCCTGAGCTGCTGTTAGGAACTTGCAGCCAGGTCCATTCCTATGGACACAGTTGCTTATTCTGATATTAAATGATTGTTAGGGAAAAAAAAAAAAAAAACTACCACAATATGAAACCCTTATTGGTAACATTATGCACAAAAGATAATTGAAAGAAAAATTTATTTTAAAAATCACTCCAAAATACTCTGAAGTAACTGCTAGGAAAAAAAAAAAAAGACATTGTAATAAAATATAAGGAAGGGAATGGGAATTTTGATAAAAATAGTAACAGTCTATTTTTAATGTTCATGTGTTACCTCTAAAGTGATTTATCATATGTTAGCAAAGCAAGGCTAATAAAAGTTAATGCACATATTAATCATTAATTATTAGCAACGATCAATTCTCTATTTAAAGAAACTTCCTACTTGCCTAAATGATCATATCCATCCTGATCATTATACACTCCTTGCTCTTTTTCTAACCAGATATTTAAAGGAATAGTTAACCCTAGAGACCTGTGAGAGCACTGTGTTCTGTTCTGAATTATAGCCAGGATGCCATGACCAAAAGTTATTAGAATGACTGTTACTCATTTGAAATTGTTTTATTAGAAAAATTATAGGCAGTGACCTCTATAACTGCAATGCTTGAGCCCTCCATCAAAGAAACTTTCCAAAACTGTGATTGGAAACCAGAATCCAAGTCAGAATGACAAGTAAGACACAGAACTATATGGTATGATTCTAAACATGAGCCAAGCAATTAACTCTTTAGGTTATGGGCAAATATACGTTCCAAAAGGTCTGAAATGTAGAATTCCTATGTGCTAGCTTTCCTACCCCTGTGCTGCGATCCACATAAAGAAATATAAATGCAAGAAGTGAACTATTGAGGGAGATGTTTAATATTAACACAAACCATTATGATTGCTGAATATATGGATAGATAAGTTGGAAGGGAAAGGGCAGGGAGGATTTCTGCTCCTTTGAGAACCACTTTCTGGGACAGTAATTCAAGCCAGAAGCTTCAAGTCTAAATGCCTTGCAAATGCATACATATGAAAAGGCAACTTTGATAAAATAATCTGACCACTGGCCTTGGAAGATCTGGGAGAAAATTTCTATCATTGCTATTGTTTCTTTGCTATTGGTTCTTTGATATTTAACTTCTCTGAACCTGTTTGTTATTCCAGGTGGCAGCAAAGCTCAGTGGATTAGAATTTAAACTTTAGAACCCGACATCCCTGCTCCTTCACTTAGGAGCCCTGTGCCAGTGGCCACCTCGTTTAACTAGTCACATTTTCCAGTTCATCTGTGAAATGGGGATAATGCTCACTAGAGAGTTGGTATGATGATGAACTTGACCATGCACATGTAGTACTTTCCGTGATAAAAGTAAGTAGGGAGGGGCCATGGTAGCGGCTTAAATGATAAGAGAATGAAATTGCAGTATGTGACTAGTCAATTGAATAAAATTGCCAGTAGCTCTCTATTCCTTTGATCATAAGTTTAGTTTTAGTTAGACAATATGGCATTCATTTAAGAGATTTAAAAAAAAAAAATCTTTTCAGATCTTGTCACTGTATTCAAGGTGCCTAATTGTTTTGCGAACAGTGAAAACAAAAAGTAATGGATGAATTTTGATCATTTCTGAGTGAGAAGATCAGTGAAGCTGTTTGGTTAGGTTAGGTTTCATGGATGGAATTTCCATAGCTCCATAGATTGGGAAGAGTGTTAAAGAAAGGAAATGGCATGTGCAAACATCTGTAGGGAGAAAGGATCTGGTCTAAGAATGATAAAAACAGTTTATCTGGGAGAGAGGATTCTGTAAGAGAATAAGGGGCCAAAGCTAGAAATTTAGACTGTGACAAGATTTTCAAAGTCATGTGTCATATTTCGGAAAATTCTTCTTGATTTAAACACAAGAAGAATTTAAGAACAAGTATCATTATGACAGCAGTGTATAATAAAGAGACAAGTCTCCTGAATCAGACAGACTAGGTTTGAAAACTAAGCTCTAACTCTTATTAGTTGCGTGGCTTTGGACAAATATTTTGGACTCCCCAATTCCCAAATTACTCATCTGCAAAAAGAGGGGCACATTTAACTAAGAGAATTACAATGAGAACCCAATCATTTAATGTATATAAAACACCTAACACATGGAGTGACACGTAGTCCATTTAGCAAGATTTTAAATCTTTCAACTGCAATGTAAATCTAATATTTGAAGTGGGGTACAAATAATAGCTTTTCAAAACAATGTATTAAAGAATTTTTATTCAGATTTAAAAGTCTGTATCCTTTAGTATGACTTCTAGAAAATGTCTAATGAAATAACTACATTTAAAAAGTATCCCTTACTACCAAAAGGGGGAAGAGAAATGAAACAAATTAGTTTCAGTGGCTGAGAGATCTCAAATAGAGTCAAGAGGTCATTCTGGAGTTTATTCTTATGTATTATATAGATACCTCTTTTTAGTTTTTAGTGTATTAGAATAGCTAGAAGGAAATACCTGAAACCACTGAACTGTAATCCAGTAGACTTGATTCTTAAAGATGATTGTATAACTATATAACTTTTACAGTGTGACTGTGTAATTGTGAAAAACAACTGGCACTCCCTTTATCTAGTGTATGGACAGACGAGTAAGAAAATAAATACAATAAATAAATAAATAATAGGGGTGTAAGGAGTTGGAGATGTTTTGAGGTATTCTTTTTTATTTTTATTCTTATTTTTATTTTTTATTTTTTGGAATAATGGAAATATTCAAAAAGTGATTGTGGTGTTGAATGCACAACTATGTAATGATACTGTAAGCCATTGATTGTACACTTTGGATGATTATCTGGTATGTGAATACATGTCCATAAAATTGCATTTAGAAAAAAGGTATCCCATATTGAATTTCTGCCTGATTTATTTAATTAGCGTTTGAGCACTGGTGTTGAAATAGATAGCATTACCTTAAAAATATAAATTAGTTACTCAACTTATGCTTTTGTTATTGATTAAAGATCAGGGCTGAGATGGGGGGACAGAGAGAGGGGATTCAGATCCACTGAATGTTTAGTGAGCTAACTGAAAAGTCAACAACAAAATGCCTTCTGCACTCAAAGAAAATTATTATGAGGATGTGAAGAGTTTTCTATTAAAGGGGTCATCCTTATGTTTAGTAATTTGATAACAAAGCTATAATGTATTAATTTTAGGCAAGAAAATGATTAACTTCCTACATTTCAAGATAATTAAATGGCAGAAGAAAATCAGACTAACTGTATTAAATTCTTACTAATATGTCTAGTCAGGTAATAGTTTAATAGTAAAAAATTAAATGAGGAATCTTCTTTAATGTCACTAACAACATTTTTTCTTAAAATATCTGAAAAATCTAATATAATAAAAGAAGACAATGAACCATGAGTTTTAAAAATATTTAATATATAAAATTTAAGTGCCTGAAGCAGTGAGTAGGATAGTATATAATTGGTTCTGGGGAAGAGGAGTTATAGAGGAAAGGAGACTGTGTGATGTCAATTGGGCTTTTGAAAAATGAAATCAATCTCCAAAAGGGCAACTTGGCATCATATGCTTTGGCTGTAGTTAGTATCCATCGAAAATAAAATAAAAACAAAGACAGAATATACATCACTCGAATAACTAAAGGTCAATAGAGCCACGTAAAGCACAAATTCACTGGCAGCTTGAACTAGAGTTTTTTATGTCCCTTCAGAACCTTGCCTGATTCATTGTAACAGAGTAAGATTCATTTAAGTAATTATTTTTGAAGTAACAGAAGTAGAGGAGCCAAAGCTACCCTCAATAAATAATGCAATGAGTTTAAGTGTTACTTCAGTAAACCTTTGAAGATTTTTTTTAAGGCTCTTAAAATGCCTAGGCCAAAGACTACATTCTCTACTTTGATTTGTCAATCTAACAGAAAAGTAAGCTACTGACATTCTATCTCTTGAGAGAGAGAGAAAAGTAGCTAGAATTGCAGGCTAAGGTAGAAACACACACACAAACTTGCCCTCTTGGATTTCTGCCTTTGCCACAAGGAGTCTATTATTAGACTGGCTTTTTAATTCCGCGAGGATTATGAGATACTTGAACAGAGCTGAAAGACCACAGTCCCAGTGGAGTTGAACCTTATTCAGCTGATTCCTAACTAACTGCCAGATGCTCGTGAGAGCCCAGTCAAGATCAGCAGAGCCACTCAGCCAAGCCTACCCTGTCATCTGAACCTTAGTTGATTCCTCTGTAAGAATACATAATTGTTGCTTTCAACAATGAAGTTCAGGGGTGGTTTGTTAAATGGCATGCATAGCTAACTGATTCATAAAGTAAATATCCAATACCATGAGAATATTAAAATATTTGGTGCAAAATATATATTTATTTAATATGAAAATATGGATATTTAGTAACATTTCAAAAAATCATCATACATTATATTTTTTAGCATTTGATATGATACATTAAAATAATGAAATGCTTCAAAATAACATGGTAATCTGATTTTAATTCTCTAATGTAAGTATATAAAATATAAAGGAAGTGTCAAATATTAAAAAATATATTTGACAAAAATTAAAATCATTCAAAATATGATTTGACATAGCTTCCTAGATCATACCACATCATGACTTTTAAAATAACAGTATGTTACTTACAAAATCAAAGAAAAAAATTAAAATTTTGAATTTGTATTAAACACTTGATTTTCTCTGCAGATGCTGACCAGATGTCTTTAAACATAATTTATTAAAATCTCCATTACTGGGAATATTCAATAATTTATATAGATAACTCTGTGGATTTTTTCATTTGGTTATATATTGAATAATTTCTTTCTAATGAAGAAGCTTAAATTTTAAATTCTGTACTGTGGTTTACAAGTTTTCAAAGTAAAACATATCATAATATTGATCCAGGTAGATTGTCCAATCTACCTCTATTTCTAAGAGTCTAAAATCTATTTAATTCCTTCATATATATATATATGTATTTTTAGATTGACCATGATAAATGAGATCCACCCTTTTATAGAGAAGATAGTCACCCACTTCATTCCAGTACTCAGAGAGGAACAGGGAGGCAAGGAATTTTGAAATTTTGAGCTGACTAACAAAATGTATATCTTTATTCTCCTGCACTATCAATTTGGATAATCTCATGATAAAGTGTGTAATAAAAATGCCATCCATTTACAAACAATGGCCAAGGGAGTTGTCTTAGTTTGCTAATGCTGCAGAATGCAAAACACCAGAGATGGATAGGCTTTTATAAAACGGGGGTTTATTTCACTACACAATTACAGTCTTAAGGCCACAAAGCGTCCAGAAAACTCTGTTAGCTGGGAAGGCAGCTGGCATCTGCTCCAAAGCTCCGGCCTCAAAACGGCTTTCTCCCAGGACATTCCTTTCTAGCAAGCTTGCTTCTCTTCAAAACATCACTCCCAGCTGCACTCCCTTCTTTTCTCTCTTTGAGTCAGCTCATTTATATAGCTCCACCAATCAAGGCCCACCCCGAATGGGTGGGGCCACGCCTCCATGGGAACATCTCATCAAAATTATCTCCCACAGCTGGGTGGGGCACACTCCAAGCAAATCTAACCAACACCAAAACTTCTGCCCCACACAAGACTACAAAGATAATGGCATTTGGGGGACACAATACACTCAAACTGGCACATTCCACCCCCTGGAACCCAAAATGACATTATCTTTCCAAATACAAAATACATTCATTTCATCACAATATAAATCATTTCAGTAACAAAAGTTAAGTACAAAATCCCATCAAAATCAATTTAGGCGTGGTCAGTCCCAAAGCACAATCTTTCTTTAGCTGTGGATCTGTGAACTTAGAACAAGTTATGTGCTCCCAATATACAAAGGAGGGACATTCATAGGATAAACATTTCCATTGCCATAAGGAGAAACAGTAAGGAAAACAGGGTTAACAGGAGCAAAACAGTTCCTAAAACCCGCAGGACAAACTCCATTAGATTTCAAAGTCTGAGAGTCATTAACAGAACAACGTTGCATCCTTGGGGCTTGAGAGAGCGGGAGCCTAACCCTTCCCAAGGGCCTCCATGGCAGCCCTTTTCTCTCCAAATGCTTGGGTGAGTGCTCCAACATATCCACACATTGGGGAGACCACCTTCTCGGCCCCACCCTCCTCAAACATCGGGGCAGCTCCCGGATTCCCTTCCATCTCTGGGGCACACGCTCAACCCCTTCAGAACAGTGTGGTGGCAGCCAGGCTCTCCCCAATTCCCTAGGAATGTGCTCCGCCCTCTTTGGGACCTCAGATGGCAAAACTCTTCCAGAGCATCGAGGCGGAAAGCCCGCCCTCGACCTCCAGGGCAAACTCACCCTTTCCATGCATGTGGGCTGCTCCGCTCTCCCAGCCCCAAACCTCCTGACTCCAGACCTCAACCTCCATGGCTCTGTCTTTGAAGAGATTTTTCCTTTAATTTTTTCCTTGTCTGTCTCCTCCAGTCCAGACTGGCAATGGCTCTGTCTATAAAGATCTCGCAAAAATTCTGTTGGCTTTGCATGAAGCATGCAGGGGTCAAAGCCATCAGACAATAGGACTTTCCACAAATCCTTTCTGCTTAACTCCTTTTCCAATCTTGGCTTGTACTGAAATGGTGACTGGCTTCCATGTTTGGTTACATCCTCATGTTGGGCTGTAGCTTCTGGGATTCCACCCCCTGGAAGCCTGTAATTTTCCAAGCCATCAACTTCTGGTTTCTTTGAACCCAAGAGTTCAGTTCTAAGTTTATCTCTCTCTGCTCGCATTTTACTATAAGCTGCAAGGAGAAGCCAGGATACGTCCTCCACACATAGTCTGGAGATCTCCTCAGCTAAGTATTCCAGGTTGTTGCTTCCAGATTCTTCCCTCCATCTGACACCAGGACTCAATTTTGCCAAATTCTGTGCCACTTTAAAACAAGGATCACCTTTCTTCCAGTTTGCAACAACACATTCATCATTTCTGCTCAAGTCCTCATCAGAAGTATCTTTAGAGTCCATATTTCCACAAACAGTCTCTTTAAAGCAGTTTTGGCCTTTTCTATCAAGCTCCTCACAACTCTTCTAGAAACTCCCCCTTATCCATTTAAAAAGCCATTCCAGCATGTTTGGTATTTGCAAACTCAGCAGCAAAAGCACCCCACTTCTCTGGTACCAAAATCTGTCTTAGTTTGCTAATGCTGCAAGAATGCAAAACACCAGAGATGGATAGGCTTTTATAAAACGGGGGTTTATTTCACTACACAATTACAGTCTTAAGGCCACAAAGCGTCCAGAAAACTCTGTTAGCTGGGAAGGCAGCTGGCATCTGCTCCAAAGCTCCGGCCTCAAAACGGCTTTCTCCCAGGACATTCCTTTCTAGCAAGCTTGCTTCTCTTCAAAACATCACTCCCAGCTGCACTCCCTTCTTTTCTCTCTTTGAGTCAGCTCATTTATATAGCTCCACCAATCAAGGCCCACCCCGAATGGGTGGGGCCACGCCTCCATGGGAACATCTCATCAAAATTATCTCCCACAGCTGGGTGGGGCACACTCCAAGCAAATCTAACCAACACCAAAACTTCTGCCCCACACAAGACTACAAAGATAATGGCATTTGGGGGACACAATACACTCAAACTGGCACAGGAGTTGTTATTTTAAAGACAAAATTGTCATTTATATAAATAGATATAAAAGGCCCCCAAATCATAGATTAAATGAATTTTTCAAGCAGATATTATTGAAATGGTTAATCAGTATTTTTAAGGTCTCTGATTCTTCATTAAGACAAAAGGTTGTTTTACCTAGAAGTGATACTTCTGCAAATCCAACAATAAATGACACATTCATTCATTCATTCCCTCTTAGAATCTAAATGCTGGTCTCAGAGTACCTTTTGGAATTTCTGCGAAACTCTTCCAAGCTTTTGGATTACACAATTCAATACAAACCATGATGTGATCACATGATAGCATTAAATAGAAAAAAACAATTAGCATGGTAGATATATATCCAACCATATAAATAACAATACTAATTTAAAGGGTCTAAAAGACCAATTAAAAAGCAAAAGTTGATAGATTGGCTTAAAAGGAAACACTCAACTATAAGCTGCTTTCAATACATCCTTTCTGTAATTTGGGCAGAGAATGAAAAATTATTTGAAAAATCCCCTGGAAGGACGGGGGGGGGGGGGAATGTGGAAATATTAAACTCATCCACCTGAAGAATTCTTTATATTCTCACAAACATTGGGGACTACCAATTTTGTAAGCTGAGCCCTTGATCTTGGGGTTTGCACTGATGAAGCTGGTTACTGCAAAGGAGAGTCTAAGCCTACTTATATTTGTGCCTAAGAGTTACCCCCAGAGAACCTTTTTTGTTGCTCAGACATGTGGCCTCTCTCTCTAAGCTAACTTGGTAGCTGGACTCGCTGCCCCCCTCATCCCCATGGGACTTGACTCCCAAGGGTGTAAATTTCCCTGGAAATCATGGGACATGACTCCCAAGGATGAGTCTAGACCCAGCATCATGGAATTGAGGAAGGTTTCTTGACCAAAAGGAGGAAGAGAAATGAAACAAAATAAAGTTTCAGTGACTGAGAGATTTCAAATGGAGTCAAGAGGTCATTCTAGAGGTGATTTTTATGCATTATATCAATATCCCTTTTCAGTTTTTAGTGTACTAGAATTGCTAGAAGGAAATACCTGAAACCGTTGAATTGCAATCCAGTATCCTTGATTCTTGAAGATGATTGTATAACTATATAGCTTATATGGTATGACTGTGAGATTGTGAAAACCTTGTGGCTCACACTCCCTTTATCCAGTGTATGGACAGAAGAGTAGAAAAATGGGGACAAAAAAGTAAACAAATAATAGGGGGGATGGGAAGGATGGGATGTGTTGGGTTCCTTTTTACTTGTATTTTTTAATATTTTGGAGTAATGAAAATGTTCAGAAATTGATTGTAGTGATGAATGCACAACTATATGATGATGCTTTGAACAATCAATTGTACACTTTGGATGATTTTATGGTATGTGACTTTATCTCAATACAATTGAAGGAAGGAAAGGACACCCTCTTCAAATATAAAGACACAAGTAAGTTAAAAGCTCTACTACTACTACCTCCAGGCTAGTACTGATTAAATGGTAGCTGGAGTGGCTATATTAATTATAGGCAAAGTAGATTTCAGGGCAAAGAATATTTTCAGGAATAAAGACAGTCATTTAGTAATGAAAAACGGGTCAGTTCATTCTGGCTGCATCTGCACATTAATAATGGTTGGCATAAGTTTAATGAAGATTGAAGTTTCCTTTACAATTCTGGATGCTCTCTAAATAGCTGTAGTGGGATCTATCCATGTTCTTGCATGTTATCATATGTGTGTGCTTCTTTTGGTCGTAGCACTTCAAAACATTCTTTAAAACTTCCTCCCCTCCATTCTGTGTAGTCTTATAGACTGTGAAACAACCTGTAAGTTCAGGGACAATTCTGTCCTTTTCCAAAGCATTTGAATCTTTGCAGAGGAACATAAAGAGAGTGAAAATTAACTGATTCATGTCAATGCCCCCACAAAGACTGTCCATTAGTTCAGCTGACCTGGTTCCAATTCTTCCAAGTTATTCAGTGTTTCCTTCAATTTAATGAGCTGCATAAACCAACATCTGTCTACTACTTAAAACCTAATTATAGTATTTTCTCAGTTTCTCCTTAAACTCCAGTCATCTCAATCTTCTCTCCCCTTTGAACATTCCAAGATCCTTCCCCTCAAGGGAGCCACTGTTTGGTAAGGAGTCCCTGCAGTTCCTCCTTTAATGGGCTCCATTTCATCTTTTGTTTACTAGCTCAAAATTAATTCTTCAGAGAGGCCTCTTCTGACTATACTATTTAAGGTAATTTGCTCACCCACCCAACATCTCTATAATAGGGTCAGAAAATATGCTCCTCAGTCAAATCCAGCCCACTGCCAGTTTTGATAAATTAAATTTAATTGAAACACAGACTTATTCATTTATTTAGTATTGTGTGTGACTGCTTCCATCCGACAACAGCAAAGTTGAGTATTTGCAACAGAGACTGTACATATCTGGCCCTTCACAGAAAAATTTGCTGGTCCCAGATGTTTAATATTATTCTGTTTATTCCCTTATGCAACTTACCATTATATGCAAATAACTTTTTCAAATTTTAGTTGATTGATATTGGTCCCACCTCAACAACTCTTATAAGAGTATGAAAGCAGATATTTTGCCTGTTTTTAATCAATTTTTTATCCCTAGTTCCTAATTCAATGCCTGACTGAGAGCACAACTCAATAAATGTTTGTGGAATAGATGAATAAATAAATGAGTATATTTCTAATATTTAACATGTGCTTGTGATGTAGCAATGTCTCTAGTATTCAATAGATATTTATAGAAGCAATGTTCTTTTCACATTGATCTCTATAGCCAGCTCCCTTTGTGCACAAAGGCTTGTTCATTTACAATCACATATTACATATCAGGAACCAATTCACCCTAAGTACAGTTGATTGGACTATAAATACGTATCTAACTGTAGGGTAGCCAATATGTGACTGGCCAGAACTTTGGGACTGTAAGTATAAAGATGAACTGGGTCAATGGATCAATCAGATAACTCTCTTGGGAATTTGCAGTTAGGATATGGAGAAACTTAGGCAGTTAAAAATGAAAGCAGAAACCCAAAGGTAACAACAAGGCATGAATGAAACATGCCCTCGATAGTGGGGAGTGCTCCATGATCAATGGATGAAGGAACTCAAGATATGTGTAATCCAAGAAAGACAGTAGGTAGATAAACTTATGTCCAGGAAATATCAGAAAAACATCAAACTGAAAACAACCATGTGGCTCCGGGTTGACCTTGTTTCTATTTAGTGATGCCTAAAAAAGACTAAATTTCTCCATTTTTATGCATTCTTCCATCAAACGTACATTTTACTTGAGCTAGTAAAATTTAAATAAACTAAAACACATATGTTAAACTGAGCAAAAATGAAAAAAAATTATAAAAGGCAGATAGGTTGATAGATGGAAAAGTAATTTAATAAGTACACTCTTCTAGAAGAACATGATATATGTTTTAAGAAATAACTGAAAAATATCCTGTGGCACATGATGAAACTGTGGATACCCAGAACAATAGTAAAATCAGTATCCAGATGGCCATGTACCTATAAAGATTGCATTGTTTTTTGAAACAATTAGTACTAGCCAATTACTTAAAGGTACAATGCCAAGTCAGTAAAGTTTTTAAAAACAAGAAAACCTGCTAAGCATGCTTATAGTAGTGTGTGGGTTTTTCTTTGTTTTTTAATTTAATTTTTTTTTTACCAGTACACAAATTTAATTTATTATCTAACGGTTTTATTTCTTTTACACAAAGAAGGAAAAAATGTGTGGTTTCATTACATTTTTTCTAGGAGTGATCTTTATTACTGTTAAAGTCGAAGATTAAATGAGTATGGTGATAAAAGAAAATCCACTCAATAAAAATATTAATGAAACACCTAATTTGTGCCCACAACCTGACTTGTTCCTCAGGATATATCAATTATAATGCTGTCTAAAATACATATGATTATGGATGTTAAATTGGACTCTAGTCAATTCATGTATAAGAACATTTAAAGATATTTAGATATTTATGGTCAAATATAGAACAAAAACATTAAAAATTAACAATGGCTTGAACAAATTAAAATTTTTCTCTGAACATGAATGCTATATATTCCAGAAGAACATTTACAGAAATAAATTCATCATATACAATTCAAATTTCACTAAAAATATCCAAACAAAATTTTCTTCTGTTTCCACTTTTGTAATGTTAGAAAATATCTTCTGAATACTCTATATATTAACCTGCAAAAGAGAACAGGATTTTGCCACTACTGCATTAAAAATGTTTTCTATTTTGTAAGTTTCATTATCATGCAGTTGATTTTCACTTCAGAGTTTTTCTCATATCATTTTTCCAGTTATTTTAGTCTTTTCCCTACTTATTCCATAATCCTGCTGATTATTTCACCAATTTTTTTATTTTCTTTTGTTTACTTTTTATCATTTTATTATTATAATTATTATAATTGTTTATTCTTTGCCATCTACTACTTTTATATACTTCTTTTTCATACTTCATGCAATCTTTCCAAATTAATCCTAAAAGCTAATTCATTTTTTTTAGATTTTTTTAAAACCCACTCCCTACTGATGTGAAATCAAAGAAGAAAAGAAAAAGGCAAAACTCCAATTCAGATTTTTTATACTGAAACAGATACTCATACATTTCATTCAGATATAGGCTTTCAAAGAAAAATAATTTCTTTCTGCATGCTAAATTATAATCATTCATAACAGTAAAAGGGTTACAACAAAGGATTTCTAAATTATTACATAATTTGAGATTATACCAAGGGCATGTAAAAGTATACCATGAATCAAGTCCAATTTATAGTCATCATAGAAAAATAAAACTACATTGACTAAAACCCTTCCAATTTCAACCTTGTCATCCCCAGATCTGCAGAGCAGATACCTCCATGTACACACCAACTATCAGTTGGGAGAGGTATTCAAATTAACATAAAACAGAAGCATCCTTTGTTGAATGTGCATAGAATGTAAGGAGCATAGATAGCATTGAGTGCAGAAGAGAGATCAGAGAAGACTTCTTGGAGGAAGTGACTCGAACTATTCCTGACATTGGAGTTAGCCAGATAATGGAAGAGAATATACTCCAAGCAGAGTAAATGTTAAGTGAAAAGAAATGGGAATGTGAGATTATGGTAGCTTCTAGGAAATGCAATTAGTCCAGTAGGACTGGAGCATATGATCTCAGTCTGGGGTGGCAACAATTTCAGGCATCAGATTATGAAAAGCCTCTTGATCCATGAAAAAAGAATGGGTTTTATCTCAAGAATGGGTTCTATCATAAAGGTGAAGAGGATCAACTTTCAGGTACTGAAAAAAGACAATTGTTAACCAATTAAAAGGATGATTGAATTGTATCAAGTTAGGAGGCAGAGGAGTGATAGTGAGGTTCTAATCTGAATAGGGATGATGAGGCAGGAGGGAACACAGGAACTCTGAGGCCTTAGAATTGGATGTGGAGGTTGAGTGATGCTAAGGTTATAGGTTGATTCTTGGGATATCCTGTTTCTTTCCTTTTTTTGGCATTTATTTTAATTTTCTGAGATTGTTTTGTCAAATACATGTATTATATTTGTTTAATCAGTTATTATTACAATTATTATAATACTTACCCATGATGGAGCTACTTGCTAATGAACATCGGTTCCTTATTTTTAACTTTAATGAGTAACTACAATACTCTCTATGCATCTTCATCACCAAGTCTGAGTACATGAACAATCTCTTTTTAATATATGCCTTGGGAATCAAGTTCAAAGAAAACTATATGTAAGACAGGTAGGACAAATACAATGAAGACTAACCCACATTTAAACAAGTCCATCTCAAAGTCATTTTAGTAGCACTTTGAAGGTGTTTCCCACCTCTCAAAAACTTGAAGCTGAATTTAACCTGATATGTAGCTTGATAGGCATGGTAAGACTATCTTCCCATTGTAGGTGGGAATAACTTCCAAGGAATCCAGACAACTGTTTCCTGCCTTTAAAGAGCCAATAGTGTGAATTGGGATACAGGAAGGCAGACAAAGGCTGGAATGTCCTCGGGTATAATCCAACTGGGAGGGTTACCAAGGGTGTGACTTTTCTGTTTATTCTCAGAGAGAGGCTACTGTAAAATGGAAAGACAGAAAGGAAGACATACTTAAAAAATGTTTGGACTACTTTTAAAAATGAAGCAGTGTCATTAATCCATAAAGTAGACTAGTGATGAATAGATATTTTCATAAGAGTTTAAATGGTGATATTTGGTGGAAGTAGATAGTAACTTGTAATCTATCAATTCAAATATTCTTGGTATGGTTGCTTTCCCTATTTGTTCAACAGACTGATAATACTGGAATCTTTACAGAATTTGAGCCTTTACAAGTTAAGTGAAGGAGTGTCTCAAACATTTCTGGACAAATCTTACCTTGTATTTCTGGAAGAATGTAAACAATCTTCTAGGTCACTTAAAACCAATGTTCCCAAGTTGAATGTTCTTGAGAAATATGTCTCCTGTTATGCCATTTGACATTTCAAATCAATGATTGCGTTCCTGTAATATTTAAAACAATTACATTAGGGCCATGACAGAAACTGTGTTTTCTTGCTTTTGGAACATAGTTCATACACATGGTAATTACTTGAATATTGTTTGAGAACACTAACATACCAGGACAGTTTTTTTATATAGTCCTATATAATCTCATTCAAGAGGCTTGAAACATTAGTGGTCAATCTCATGAATTTTAATGGTTCTCCGTTGTCATTTAACAAAATCAACAACTGGCACAAATTCTTGTGCTGTGGTTTCAGTCTCTGCTAGTTCACATTGCATGTTTATTTTGGACAGTCTTTTGTTAAGCATGGTGCTTGTACTGATTTAAATAAAATGTTAACACAAAAAAAAAAATGGAAAGAGCATGAATTTTACTATTGGTGCCTGATTATTCTAGTTTGCTAATGCTCCCAGAATGCAAAACACCAGAAATGGATTGGCTTTTATAAAAGGGGGTTTATTTGGTTACACAGTTACTGTCTTAAGGCTGTAAAAGTGTCTAAGGTAACACATCAGCAATCAGGTAACTTCACTGAAGGATGGTCAATGGTGTCCAGAAAACTTCTGTTAACGGGGAAGGCACGTGGCTGGCATCTGCTCCAAAGTTCTGGTTTCAAAATGGCTTTCTCCAAGGACATTCCTCTCTAGGCTGCAGTTCCTCAAAAATGTCACTCTTAGTTGCACTTGGGGTATTTGTCCTCTCTTAGCTTCTCTGGAGCAAGAGTCTGCTTTCAACGGCCATCTTTAAACTGTCTCTCATCTGAAGCTACTCTCTCAGCTCCTGTGCTTTCTTCAAAGTGTCCCTCTTGGCTGTAGCTCCTCTTCAAAACGTCACTCACAACTGCACTGAGTTCCATCTCTGAGTCAGCACGTTTATATGGCTCCACTGATCAAGGCCCACCCTGAATGGGTGGGGCCATGCCTCCATGGAAATTATCCAATCAGAGTCATCACCCACAGCTGGGTGGGGCGCATCTCCACAGAAACACTCAAAGAATCACAGTCTAATCAACACTGATAGGTCCGCCCACACAAGATTACATCAAAGATAATGGCATTTGGGGGACATAATACATTCAAACTGGCACACTGACTTTGAACTTTGTCTCCACCGTATCCTAAATGGATGTGCTTGAATCAGTTACTTGACTTCTTGGGGTCTTAACTCTTCATACACAAATTGGGGATAATTCTGACTTTCCAGAATGGAAAGCTTGGAGCTAATCAATATTTAAGGCATAGCACAGGCTGGATTTATGGTAGCTACTCTACTCTCATGCCTGGATATTTTAAATCAGTGAGTTCTCATGTTTGTCTTCACCTTGCCCAATATATTTCTCTCCATTTTATTAAGAAGGGTTAGCAAGGCACATGCTCACCATCCTAGGTTTTCTAATCAGAAAATAGATCTATCTGCTGGGTGAAAGAGGATTCTCCAGGCCACATAAATTTTAGGGTTGAATCATGCCATCCACCATATTTCCTTTCTAAATGAAAATTCTAAGGCCAAAGAGGTCAAGACTATCTAAAAGTGCTATAGTGATTTAGTGACAAAGCTGGGATTTGAACCTAGATCTTCTGACTCCTTCAAAAGGAAAACAAGAAATCTGACTATGGAGAGTAAAAAACCTCTTAACCAGGAAAGCCAATAGCTGAATAGGCACCATACCACATCACTCTTTTCCGTCAGAAAGGCAGGGATATTCTGTGAGTTATAATGACTACAATAAGACATGAATTTCCCATTTGGAAAGTGTAACTCACATCCACACTAGACATCCATACTGGGAATTTATTCTTCTATATGTTTTCTCCAATTGAAGGACTAAGCTAGAATGGAGCATCAAATCCAAAAAATGAGAGAAATAGATTCATGTCATGGTCTGTTCTAGTTTGAAGCAGGCATCACTGGGACTTTTTAATTGGAGAAACAGGAGAAAGCTACATGGAACGCCATTTCTTTCACTCTGAGCTATAATTTTTCTTGAAAATTAAATAGGAGCATCTCAGTTAAACCTCATTTCAGAGTCAAAGTTGTATCAAGATATGTATATGTGTCTTCCCATAAGTCTTTATCACTTATGTAAGATGAGTAAATATTTGTGGATAGTCTATTTTAATCCTATTACCTATATTATTGCTTTAATATATATTCATTTTAATTTTTCTAAAGATCCTAAAGTATTTGATTAAATTCCAATGGTCTTTTGTTTTACTGTGTTACCAAAAACACTGCTTTCATCACTTTACTCTTCCAGTCCTTACAGAAACATCCAGGCTGCCAGGGAGTATTTATCAGAAAGCTGTTGAGATAATTCATCATCTACAAAACAGATTGACTATAAAATCAAGGATTTCTCTTTCTCCTTGATCTGAGGAGCAGTGCTTAATTTGCAATGTATTAGTTTTGACAACCATCCCATTCTATTCAAATATTTAGAAATAATTAGAAGTATCTCTTTAAGTTCACAGTCTAGTCATCTGAATGGAAATTCTGGGGAAGAGCTCTAGTACAGATAATCACTACAATGCCACATTTATTTTTAGAAACCATACTGTCTAAAAGTTCCTCTATTTATTCCAAATGTCCAACTCACTTTTTCATTTTCAATGTTGCTGTGGAAATCTTTTTCCTCTGCAACCATAACCAACCCCACATCTAAATGATTTCTTTATCTAATCACACTTAAAAATATTTAAAATATACATAATATACCTGCAATGTAAAAGACTCTTTCATTTATTTTCTTCTCAGCTGACTTAAGTAGTGAAAAAAATAGCATGTATAATTCTCCATTACTTCTTTTATATGTATTGAGTTTCCCCTAAGAAAAAAATAATAGTATGGCTAATATGAATTTACTATTTATTATTACATTACTGATACCTTTGTTAAGAATTCAGATGTGCTTTAAAGTACAAATAATATGGAATATGTTTCAAATACAAATTTTCGCACAATATGATAAGACGTTCAATTGAATTATTTCCTGTTAATTTCTGAAAAAAAATCTTTACTCTAGGTTCTGAAGTAGGAAACATAGCTCCTGATCCTACTGTTTAGAAAAGATCACAGTTGGCTAACTGTGTAACATCTTGATTATTAGTTCTTGGCAAATTTCTCTCTAGGGTGCTATTCTGAGATTGTAAACATCCACATCTTGAGGACTGCCAAGCTGAACAAAGTGATTTTACATTATTTTTTTCTGGAATCAATAAAACATCGATGCTCAAAATTGGCTTAGAGAACCACAAAGATTTCAGGAGATGACCAGTATCAAAATTTTTTATTGATATTATCATCAGGCAAAGCATTTAATGATGACCTATTTATGAGACATTGTGTTTAGTGACATATCAAGTTATTGCAACTGGTGACTTATAATACTAATCATGTTCATTCCATGAACTCCAGACCCAAATATCCAACTGTCCTCTACAAACCTCCATTTATTTCTCTTGCCTGTATGAAAAAGTTCAGTGTTTCTAATTCCTAACTCCGATTTACTCTTTAAATCTAATTTCGATCATTTACAATTAGAACATGCAATTCCCTTTGGCAATGAATAATTTATTTTTGGAAATAGCCTATACATAAAATTAAATAACATATAAAATGCTATTAAGCACAACATGTAAAAAAACATAGTACAAGAAAGTTATATAAAACTATACTTCCCAATATGTGGTATGCACATCAGTGAGGGTTAGGTGGTACAATGTAAAACATTTTTGTTTTATTAGCTATGCTTTCGTCATGAATGTATAATATTTCTAGGATGGGCAATTCAGAAATAACAAAATAAGAGATAGTTTTATATTTCTTACTATCTCATCCTGTTCCAGAAACATAATATATGCATAGAAAACAAATCTCTGTGGATTTCACAGCCGGGTGATTTCTCCTGATAGTTCCCATTCTCACTGAACTCCCCTTAGTGTATTTCCAATGCCTTTTCAGTAGTTTATCACTTCATCATCTTTGAACTCAATGAGTTCCAGTGCTTCAGTCTCCTATCCAGGTTCTCTTATTCATCTTTCATATTGCAGTTACATTCTTAAAATTCAGGCCATACCGCACTTGAAAAATCTTCAATGGATTCCAACCACATGTATACTAAAGACAAATTATTATTGTGCTGTTTATGGCACTCCATAACATAGAACCAATCTTCCATGTTTGCTTCATCTTCCACTACAACATCCTATAATTCTGCCACCTTGGATTCCACTCTTTCTGAATATTCTCTTCATTTAATACTCCCTTGTCTTTGTTCACCTATTTCCTCATTGTTAAAATGCCATCTTCTGTCCACTGTTAGCTGACTTAACCATCACAGGTCAGGTGTCATCTCTGCCATGAATGTTTTCATAACCTCTCCACTGGCCTCCCAGAATTAATCACACATCTCCCCAGCACAGTGCTTTTCACTTTATAAGATTTTCTTTTCTGCATTATATTTTATGAATACATAACTGCCCCTTCAACTAATGCATAATTTTAGGGATAAGCCATGCCTTATTTTTCTTTTATTTCTGACAGTTCCTACTAAATATTGGATGGATATATGAATGAATGAATAACAGATTACAATGTTATTGATAATAATGGTGGGCACACAAACACTTGAGCAAGCCCTCAGAAACTTTATATTTTTGAAAATGTATGATACATTTACTTGGGAAATGAATTATCAAATTGTATATTAAATTGTTAATACAGTCTAGATTAAATTGATAATAAAATTACAGTGGGAAATAGATTTACGAGAGCCTCTGAAATATTGTCATTCTTACAAGCTCACAAGTCTGGAAATTCTTAATTTCTACAATTATGACATGGTGTCCTAGAGATGGAGAGAAATAATTCCAAAATATTTATCTGAGTATTTTCCCTGCAGAGCATTATGGGTGTTATAGTGACTTTGACCACCGAGATAAAGTATTTTACAGAGGCAAAATGAACCGTTTGCTCTACACCACACTTTCTCTGAGTTAGGGTTGAGATATTCCATTCTTTTGAAGTCAATGAATATTTATCAAGCATCTACTGTAGGTAAGGAACTGTGTCAGGCCCAGGGATCTGGTGGTAGGCAAGGAAGAGTCCCTGCTCTATTTAGACCTTTGAGAATGGTAGACCCAGGTTATTATAACCCAGTCTTAAAAATGTTATAAAAAAGGCAAGTGTTCAAGGAGTCAGTACGGGATTTCTGGAATAAACAGCATTTACATTGAGACCTAAAAGATTAGACACAGTCAGTTATATTAAAGACTAGAAAATAATATTCCAGATAGAAGGAAGGGTCTTTTGGGGATATGAGATTGAGAAAGTGAGATAAATACTTTGGACAAATGGAAATTAATTCAGTGTCTGGAGTAGCGGGTAGAAATGAGTGAAAAAGAAAACTGGAACAGTGCATAGGAATCAGATAATGGGCAAAGCTTGGAATTAAAATATTGTGGACTTTATCTAGAGATCAATAGTGAGCAGCAGTTAAGGCAAGTTACTAAGACTTTATTATAGAGAGTGGAATATTGAAGAGGCTGGGGAAAGATTAGAAGCAGGAATTTTTCTCAGAGATGGTACAATAATCTGGTTAAAATAGGATGCTGACCTGAATTAATGGCAGTGGTGCGGGAAGGGTGTAGAAAGAAGTTAATAGAGATGAAGGATATCAAAAGGTTTAGAATCAACCACATTCCATTTTGGTTGCTTTGGATACTGTGGTTAGAGAGAAGAAAATGAGTCAAAGATGAGGCTCAAATTTTTGTCATGTGCAAGTTTTTGTCACCGGGAACTGTGGCAGAATTGGTATGAGGGGAAAAAAAAAAAAAATAACAACCTTTACTGTTTTAATCCACTAATATTTGTACAGTATTTGTTATTGAAGAATAACAAAGACTATTCTACGTAATACAAGCCATAAGGAATAATAGCATTTGAGATTTAAGTAAATAATTAGAACCTGAATAAAACACTGATGCTAATAGAAGCTGAAGATAGGTTTGCTTTCCATATAAGCTACAGCTTTCTTGAATCCATGAGTGACTATGACAAAGCTATTAAAGAATAAATGGGAAAAGAAATTCTTCGTTTTTCTTTTTCAGGAAAATTACGTTTATAGTGTCCCTTTAAATTTATGAATGAAGACATCTTATGGATACATCCATAGCATACTGAGGAAAAATACCACTCTCCCTGCTCATTTCTAGAGCTGAAATAGCCTGGCTGGCACTGATAGTCAACTTTTGATGAGGTTAATGCATTCCAGCCACAATTTTCCCCATATTTTATTTCTGTGCAAAACTGTAGAAATAAGCTATTTTTGTCACTCATTTGCAAATAAAACATCACATTCTAACATTGCCAGAAATGAATCTTTTCAAAACAAATACCACAATTTTAAGGGATGATGACAGCTAGTTTTCTTGTTAAACACAATGAAATTAAACTGAAAAAAAAAGTCATTATTTTAAATGAAAGCAATGGAAACATGTAGCAGTCTAAAAGTGAAACTAAACCAAAATTTATCCTTTTGGGGACCATTATGTCCATTGATATTCTTCTCCTTGTAGATACCTAACTTGCCTTCCTTTTCTATTCTCCCTTCCCTCACTGAGGAGAAAATAGATCCTCGCTGTGAATATTTCATAGGAATCTGACTTTCCTTCTGGGCTTTGACCTATTTTTTCATCTGGATAATTTACAGCTTGCACTGGTGCTAGAATATGTTAGGGTTTGGCATAAAATAGTCTCTCCCAAGCTCTTGGCAGTTTGATAAAATGAGTTCAAATTTTCCACTGGTTCCTATCTAGATATATGCCAAACCTGCATTTGTCTTCCTCTAACACAATGAAAAAATGGTACCAAAAGATGAGTCCACCCACAGTTATTCTTTAAAAAAATAGATTAAACAATGATAGAGAATGTACTTACTATAGAGAGATACAATATTAGAATAAATCATTTTATCATCTTATGGAAATTTGGATAATCTAACATTGTTCACTGTTAGCATATGAAAAAATAAAGAAAAAATTCTAATCATAACTATTAGTAATATATACTAAAGACTTGAAGGGGTATTTTCTTAATAAGGCACAGCTTCAAGGCAAAGGAGAGAAAAGAACCCATAGAGTGCTGAAAATGGAGGCTTGGATACCTAAGCTATCATTTAGAAGATAAGCCATGCAAGGCACATGGGAGCTTTATCCCCTTTAACAACCTATATGTGAGTGGTTATTGCAGTGTGGTTTTGTCACGGGGACTTAGCAACAAGATAGAAAAACAGCTGTATATTTTACAGAGAAGTTTGCTTAGGAAGGCGGTTGCCATGGGAACGCCTGGCAATAGCAATTTGATTTTGCATTGTATGAAACTGAAGAGTTTACTTTGTCCAGATTATTTTCTTTGCTCTGGCAACTTCCGGAGGAAAAAAAGTAGTCTCTTTTAGATATTTGCATATTAAAAACAATCCATTTCATTTTGGAATAGAAGTGGAGATGACTTTATTGACAAGCCTCTTCACCAGTGAATCATGTGATCATACAAAGAAAAAAGACATGTACTGTGTAAATTTACTATATTTGAAAAGAGCTTTGACTGCCTCAGCTTTTATACTGTAGCTCGACTTTGGTCAAATGAGTCACTTTCAATTATAAGTCCTCAGAAATTTGTGTAAAATAGTTGCAGCTGGGAGATGTCAAAAATCTTATGAATGAGCAAAAATGAAGTGAATTATACTCCACAGGGAAGTCTCTCAATGACAAATCTGGTAAACAGGCCTGAGGAAAAAAAAGGAAACAGATGCTGACTGATAAGAATTTGCTTATTTTAACAGGGAAACACCAGCAAGTATGTGCTGTGGTTTGAGTGAAGATCCAGCTAAACTGTTTTCTCTCTGCAGGTGGCAGGGCTTCAGTGAACTGAAATATCTTGATGAAAAGATGAAATGCATTTCACCTCTGGACTTAAAACATATGTTCCTTTCATCCAGCTATAGGAATTCAAGATGGTCAGGAGTCACACACACTTACAGAATATGATTTAGTTGCATAGTCCGAGAATATCTACACTCCAAGGTCAAGTGCCATATGCATGTCACAAAAGAGTGAACAAAAGGTACGCTCAGACATCCCTCCCTAACCAACCCTCTTTTACCATTTCAGCAAGTATATTAAGATTTAGTAAACTGAGTTGGCTCTGCTCTGACAAATGTAAGAATTATCTATCATGTCCTGGGTTTAGTTAATGATAACCTCACAATCAAAATCCCAAATCTCTTTGTTAAAAGGGAAACTCAGAAAGGTTATGGGAAGACAGAGGAAGAAGGAACTGGTTTTTTGTTTTTTTGTTTTTTGTTTTTTATTTTCAAGTAGAGTCAGTGCAAGGATTAAGAAACTTTAGCCTAGTGATCTAAACCATTTTAGCAAAATCTACCTGTCAGGAATGTGTCTTTTTCAAAAGTAAAGAAGTGTTAATTGCTATCTGAGCTTGTTTTTTTTTTTTTTTACTGAGACCGAAAGAGATATCCATGCTTTTCTCTTCCCTTTACCTGTCTTTACTGCTTTCAGACTAAGTCAAGGCCTCAGGAGAGGTATATAGGGAAGCTCCCTGAATTCATATGCATTCACAGCATGCTCTGATAATTGAGGGTCCATTATAGAAGAATGCACTCCATTTTGACCAGGGATATAAGCACAAGAACTACTGATACAGACCTATCTCTGAGTAGCTCCTCATAAAACAGTCTAGGAAATGAAAGTGGGAATTTCAGAATAGTTCCGATAGTCAACATTTATTTAACATTTGCGATGTGTCTCATACTGTGATTTCTAAATATTATTTCATTTAATCCTAAGTATAACCCTGTGAGGTTGGTACTATTATCTCCAATTTATAGATGAGGAAACAGAGAAACAGAGGCCATGTAACTTGCTCAAGTCCTCCAGATGGATGAGGCTTAGGGCTGGAATTTGAATCAGAATGTCTAATCCCAAAACCTGTACTCAGAGGCACAATGCAATAGGGCAATGCACCCCAACAACCATATCTTTGAGAGGATACTCTGGACCATTCTCTATTGCTAAATAATCACCTCTGTCCTGCCTCTGAAGATGGAATGCTGCAGTGTAGAGCCAAACATTGGGGGACATATAATAATTCACTTGCCAAATCACTTTTCCTCCCCAGACTGCTTATTATTGCAATTTTAATATTAATCTGGAATCTACTCAGCTATTTGACAATATCCTGAAAGTCCTAATGTACTCACGACATCCACTAACTTTAGTTCAGTCAACTACTTTATAAACTTGTTCCCATTTGATATTTCCTTAAAATGCATTTGAAATAAATAAAATTCAGAGTATACAAAAGTGGGATTATAGGGCATACAAGAATAAAATAATAGAAATTGATGTTTAACTAGAGTCCTCTTAGTTTCTGAGTATATAGGGTAGCAAGCTATTATTCATCTTCACTTTGGAAATAATAAAAAATATATATATTTATCTTAGGTAGAAATGATATCAGCAACATAATAAAAGGTACATTCTGATAATGCCAGGGAAGCCCAGTTTTGCCAGGAATCTAGTAACAGAAATGCTTTCCTTGGAGAGTCTTCCAACAAAGCCCATGCTGTGAAGACATAGTGCAAAATGGATGGCTTAAGGTCAGAAGATGCTTCTGTGGTTCTATGATTTTTGGGAATCATAAAACTATTTCGATATCAAAAGTTCCTATATTTGGATGCATTTTTTTCTATTTCCTTTTATTATTTAAGAGCTTTTTAGTCAAGATAAAATAATTTGACACTTTCAGAAATTCAATATTGCTTCTCAATGCTGTATTAATGTAAAAATATTTTAACTTAAATTCCAATGTAATGAAACATTTTCTCCAATTAAAAAATGAAAATAAAAAAAGTATGTGATAATACATGTATAATAGTAATTTTAGCAAAAGTATGTAGCATTATTTAAGGGGAAAGTGCTCTTCTCTAATTCATTTTGTTATCTTGGAGTTACTCATCCTGCTTCCCCACATTCTTGAGTGTTAAAAAAGAAAGAGAGAGAGAGAGAGGAAAGAAAGAAAGAGAGAGAGAGGGAGGGAGGGAGGGAGGGAAGAAGGAAGGAAGGAAGGAAGGAAGGAAGGAAGGAAGGAAGGAAGGAAGGAAGGAAAAGTAATTAGCAGCTGATTTGGTCAGATCTCAGAACGAAAGAGGACAAAGTAAATAGGCGCTAATGCTGAGAATTATATCCACCTGTGATTTCATGTGTACCTAGAAAACGCAGTTAGCTTTTCTGCTCAGAAAGACCATTGACAAAAGCATCATATATATATTAGCCCAGGTGCTTGTGCCGGTTTGGGTGTATTGTGTCCCCCAAATGCCATTATCTTTGTGGTCTTGTGTGGGGCGGACCCTTGGGTGCTGGTTGGATTTGCTTGGAGTGTGCCCCACCCAGCTGTTGGTGATAGTTTTGATGGGATGTTCCCATGGAGGCTTGGCCCCACCCATTCGGGGTGGGCCTTGATCGGTGAAGCTATATAAATGAGCTGACTCAAAGAGGAAAGGGAGTGCAGCTGGGAGTGATGTTTTGAAGAGGAGCAAGCTTGCTAGAAAGGAACGTCCTGGGAGAAAGCCGTTTTGAGGCCGGAGCTCTGGAGCAGATGCCAGCTGCCTTCCTAGCTACCAGAGGTTTTCCGGAGGCCATTGGCCATCCTCCGGTGAGGGTACCCGATTGCTGATGTGTTACCTTGGACGCTTTGTGGCCTTAAGACTGTAATTGTGTAGTGAAATAAACCCCCGTTTTATAAAAGCTTATCCATCTCTGGTGTTTTGCATTCTGCAGCATTAGCAAACTAGGACAGTGCTGCACCCGGCTTAGACATTATTTGATTAGGTCCATTGTGCTCTATGCCAAATATCTAGACAGAATCCACTTTCCAATACAGTGGATGACTGTTGTTTCTATATATACTGTAAGTGATGTATTTTCTTATTGAAAGCATGGTATGCACTCAAAAAACATCGCTCACAATTGAGCAAGTCATCCTTGTATAACGTGCTCGCTTCTAAGAAAAAATGCTCGGCTTACTTCACAAGAGGACTGCTGAACTCTGGAATGAATTACAGAGAATGCTGTGAGGATACCTGCTGATATTTTAGGAAGCTCAGATCTCTAGCCCTGCTTGTCAAATCCAGACCAGTTCTGACATTTTTGTAATTTCCAAGTCTCTGGCAACCATTGTTATTTCTTACCACTACTTGACTATCTTTCTCCCTTATCCCATCCTCCACTGTGTGTGTGTACATACACACATACACACACGCAAATCTATCACCTCTCTATATACAAAAGCACAATCAAGCTATTGCTTTCTGTTGCAATAGAGTTGAGTGAAAAGAGAATTGGTTGAATTTCATGGTGTCACTGATTAATATTAAGTTTTTTGCAGGTATTTAAGTTGATTACACTTACACATTTTAAGAGGCATTAAAATTAGCTTTGACTTTGAAGAAATATGGACTGTCTGCACAGGACTCTAATATAATTTATGATTTGGATATCTTATTAAAGAGTGAGATGTTTTTATTTATCAAACATGTTTTCATTATTTTAAGGCTGTTGTTTTCTCTTATAACTATAGTGAACAATTGATGGATATTTTCACACTCCCCTACCCCAGTCCTCATACTAAGAATTGACCCTTTCATAAACCTACACAGCCACCTGGCTAATTCCCAGTAATTGCAATGGTGATGTGCTTTAGCTACAATAGACTGAAACATGGGGTTCACCTGATTTGGACTAGCCTAATCAGAGTTCATTCTCAAAGATTTTACAGCTGAGATGTAGACAATGATCCAAGTTATTTACAAAGGTGCCCCCCCCAAATGTTTGTAGATTTTGAGGGCCATGACTTCTGCCGTGTGGCCAAGTGAAACAGAGGAAGCCAGTTTGCAAAGAGAGAAGACTGAAGCAGAAATGTAGAGGATATCTTTCACCAAGAACTTTCATTCCAGATGGGTCTTTGAAGTATTTCAAAGCATGTGCTATTCAGGTTTCCTTTTTCCTGCTCCAAGTGTTTCATACTGGAACACACATACACACACACACACACACACACACACACAGACTTTTAAAAACTTATAAGTAAAATACAAAAGTTTTCTGTGACATAAAGAATTATCGTAGAATCGTGAGTGCAAATTACCATTAGAATAATCAGTAATGCCGTGTTTTAAATTACCCTTGAAAAATTAGTTTCTTTTATAATTAACAACACAACAAATGTACAAGAAAGCAAATTTATAAGAGGCTAAAACATCCAAACAGCTTCTCTGTAATTTAAAATGTGACCTAAATATACTAACAGCAGAGGAGAAGCTGCAAAAAGCTCAAGGGATTTATTCAGTAAATGTTTCCTCCATCTACTCAAAACACCAATAGCTTTAGAGAACTGAGTAACACATTTCTGATGGTCTAGGCAACATTGTTATCAAATACTTCTCTCGTATCTCCAAACAATTGAAAATTGCTCACTCATTATAATCTGATTCACCTTTTTAAACAGCCATATTTTATTTCCCGCTTAGTGGATGCATAAGGGGGTCTTTGACAGACTATAGCATGGCTCCAATCCTCAAAACAGTGTTATATGTAATAGAATTCCTTTTTATGTTTTTATTCTGTGGTTAATCTGAGCTTTGCATGTTAAAGTTTTCATACAAGTTCTGTAGAAATTAAACAGATACTACCTCAAGATTTTGGTTAAATAACTTGTAATACTATAGTCTGTTTTTTTTTTTTTATCATTTAATATGTAATAACAACCTACCAATTTGAGCCTACATTTGTCTCTCTTTTATCATACAGCTTTAGTCCAGGGTGTTCCCAGGCCACATGAAATATAAGAAGTAAAATAAGGGCATTTATAATAATACTTTAAGTTAGTTGTCTTGGAATGAAGTAAATCACTTTCCCTTTATTAAATTAAAAATCTTGCTGAACAAAACAGTTTCCAATATTTTCAGAAATCTCCTGAAATTAAAAGAGATTCTGGTGGAATTATGAAAATAAATGTAGCCTTCTACTTTACTACTTCCCCCTTTCTTTTCTCCCACTTCCAAAATTGAAGATTATAGGCTATAGTATGACTTTAGATGAAAACACTTTAAATTTTATCCCAATTATCTGCCAAATATAAAGAAAATATTGACACAAAATATGAAAAAAAAAAAACAGGCGTTTATAAAGTAGCAATTTGGAAAGAAAGATTCTTAAGGAAATCACTTCAGTACTAAAATCAATCAGGACATAAACACCCACTGAGTTATCTTGATGTGCAAAGGACTTTGGGCATTTGTATCTTTGTTGTCAGTTCTGACGTGAAATTACAAGCAACAAAACATGACCTGCTTCAATTTTCACCAAAGAGAAATGAAAATTCTTATTCTCACTGTCTTTCAAATGTTTAGGAGATTGAGAATTGCCTAAACTGAGCATAGTAGAAAAATATTTTTTTAATTAAATTAGTTCAACCTTTGTAATTAGCATAGTTTATTGTTCATGCCATTTTAAATATTTAGACATATATTAAAGGAAATATGGCTACTATAAAAGCTTTTACATTCTATTGGGTAGTTTAAAAAAGTCTTAATGGTATAAATGAATTTCAATTTGCATACCTGGAAATAACAAGTTAATATAATATGTCTGTATTTTTAATAAAAGAAAACCTCATTAAAAGACAAGCTTAATTATGAAAAGTGATTATGTTTGGGATTTCCTTTAAAATTATCTTGTCAGTGAATCTACAACATGGCAAAGTAACTGGACTTTATTTCCTGTCCTTCTGTCAACAAAAACTGGACAGCATGTATGAAGGAATTTTTTTTTCACATATTAGCCTAAAGGCAATGGAAGATGATAATCCATAAGAGAATGGAAGCAAATGACATGAGCCCTGAGATCACCATAGTTCTCTTCCTGAACTCAATTTCCAACTATAGCACATGGAGATGGAACATAGCAGAGCACAACAGCTCACTGAGTGAAAAAGAATAAATTTCAAGGAAGTCACTTAGGCTAGAATTTTCAGGGCAGCATGCAAGAAAGGAGGAAACAATAAATTCAAGAAATCCCCAGGGTCCCCTGGAGTAAGCTGTTGAGTACATGTGTATGATAAAATTCAATGAGACCTGAGTTGTTACCAGACATTATGCAGTTTTCTACAACAGAAACAAAAATAAATGAGACATGCAATGTAACAGGAAAGTGGGACCACACACAGGAGGAAAAAGTGTCAATAAAAATTGTCTTTTAAGGGGCCCAGATGTTGGATTTAACCAAACAAGACTTTAAACCAGTTATTATAAATATATAGAAAGAACTAAAGGAAACCATATATATAAAACTAAAACCATGAAGACAATGCTTCTCAGAGACCATGAATAAAGAAATATAAATTACAAAGAAGAACTGATATGAACTGAGTTGAAAAAAAAATCAATAACAAATGAAAAAGCAATGATGGAAACTTAATAGTAGATGTGAGCTGGAAAAAGTAAGAATCAACAAATGTAAAGATACATCAGTAGAAATTACCCAACCTAAAGAACACAGAGTAAAAAGAAAGAAAAAAAGGAGTACTGCCTCAGAAATGTGTGGGGCACCAGCAAGCATAACATGATACATGTGCCTTATGTCCCAGAAAGTAAGTAAAGAGAGAAAGCAGTAGAAAATTACTTAAAGAAATAATAGCTGGAAATTTCCCAAATTGATGGAAAACATGAATTTACAAAATCAAGAAGTTCAATATACTTCAAGTAGGATAAACAGAAAGAAATCCATGCCAAGACACAGCATAGTTAAACTGCTAAAAGGAAAAGAAAAAATCTCAAAAGTGGCAAGGTGAAAACAACTCATCATGTACAGGGGAACTACAATAAGACTGATAGATAATTTCTCATCTGGAACAGTGGTGGTTAGAAAGCAGTGGGGCGACTTATTTAGAATGTTGAAAAAATGAAACTGTCAGTCAAGAATTTTATATCCAGCAAAACCATCCTATGAAACTTGAGGCCAATTAAAAACATTCCCACATTTAAGAGGAGAAGTAGGAGGAGGAAGAGGTGGAAGAGTGAAAGACAATATTTTACTTGCAGACCTGTCTTAAAAGAAACACTGTGGGGGTGGTGGTGGTAGTGGTGGTGCGTCATCAACATGGCAACATAAACAGCTACTGAAAACTTCTAACCAGAGTTTCAATGAAATAAAGGACAATTCTGAATTGTTTGAATCTCTAGAGGAGGGTATAGACTGGAGAAGGACCCCACAAATGCCAAATGGAAGAAAGAAAAGAAATATGAGGTAGGATCTGTCATCCCAGACCAGTCGGTCCTCTCCACTCCCTCTCATTCAGTCTGGTGGGAAAGGCACAGAATCAGCAGGTGGGATGCCTCCCACCATGGACACAGGCTTCAAAATCTCTCACAGCAGTGAGACACACCCCTACCATTTGAAGACCTGGAGGACTGGGTGGGACATGTCAAGACCCAGGTCAGTGAGAGACAAAGAGACCGAAAAAACTTGGACAGGGACTCTGATTCCATCCCTGGGTCTAAAAGCCCTTCCCCCACTCTTGAGGGAAGCAGCAGCTGGTGGTTGTTTCCTTTCCTGGGGGTTGGCTGGAGTACTGTGTCAGCTGAGGGAGTACTCTACCACAGGTGGAGTCCCACATCAAGCCAGATTTTGGCCAGCAAAGTGAGGGCATAGGAATCCTGCAGTTTCAGCTCACCTGTGTAGATGCAGCCTCTGCTCTGAGGCAAAGCAGCTTCTGAGGTCAATTAAGTTACCAAACAGTGCCATCTGCCGGACAGACCAGAAGGTGCAAGGGAATGGAAGAACTTTTAAAAAGATGCCCCACATCCTTTCTTAAGATGACAAGAGCTGGTCTACATGCCCTGTATGGAAATCTGATCCTGTTTTGGCAGAGAAATATGGAAGACACAACTGTTAAAGCAGGGCTCTAAAACAAACCCAGGTCTTGCTGGCCAGTGGAAAGCAGAGCATACTGGAAGCCAGCAGGTTTGTATTACCACACACAGTGAACTTGCTGGGGTCCCCAGTGCCTACCTCCCATCCTTGTGGCAGGCCATGGTGGGTGCCTGATTTTAGGGGGTAGCCTGGGGGGCAGAGTCAATCTGACAACTGGCCAGTGAGAGGAACAAAGAAAAGATAGAGCTCAAAACAACAAGAAAACCCTAGAAAAAGAGAGAAAACAACCTTCAGAACAAACTAATCAAGAAAATCAGATTCCTAGACAGCAAAAATCATGAGCCACACCAGAAAAGAGGAAGATATGGCCCAATCAAAGGAACAAACTGAGACTCAGGAGTTGAATGTAGACCCGGCATCGTGGGACAGAGAACATCTTCTTGACCAAAAGGGGGATGTGAAAGGAAATGAAATAAGCTTCAGTGGCAGAGAGATTCCAAAAGGAGCTGAGAGGTCACTCTGGTGGGCACTCTTACGCACAATTTAGACAACTCTTTTTAGGTTCTAAAGAATTGGGGTAGCTGGTGGTGGATACCTGAAACTATCAAACTACAACCCAGAATCCAAGAATCTCAAAGACAATTGTATAAAAATGTAGCTTATGAGGGGTGACAATGGGATTGGGAAAGCCATAAGGACCACACTCCACTTTGTCTAGTTTATGGATGGATGAGTAGAAAAATAGGGGAAGGAAACAAACAAACAAACAGATAAAGGTACCCAGTGTTCTTTTTTACTTTAATTGCTCTTTTTCACTTTAATTATTATTCTTGTTATTTTTGTGTGTGTGCTAATGAAGGTGTCAGGGATTGATTTAGGTGATGAATGTACAACTATGTAATGGTACTGTGAACAATCGAATGTATGATTTGTTTTGTATGACTGCATGGTATGTGAATATATCTCAATAAAATGAAGATTTAAAAATAAATAAATAAATAAATACAGAGGGAATGAGGGAATTAGAGAGTCGCCATTAGAATAACACAGTGATAATTGCTAGGGCATCTGAAAAATGACAAGATTAGTGAGTAAAAGTTTAAGGAGAAATAGGATGTTTGTATAGCCTCGGTGTGTCTCCCCCACGATTTTTGTTCATTACCAAGGGGAAAATAATGAGTCTATGGTGAAGATACCTGGCAGACCCCACCTTAACCAGGAAATCAAGGTTGATATCACCAATAATGGGACACATTGATGCTGTGTGTCCCCTGATACAATGTGCTGGGAAGAGCACTCCAGCCATGTGGTATTCTTTCAAAAAAAAACACCTAACTCCAGTCCATTCATGATAAAACCAGACAAATCCCAACTGAGGGATGTTGTACAAGATACCTGATAAGTACTCTTCAGAATTTGTCAAAATCGTGAACAACAAGGAGGAAACATCCATGGACTCCCATTTGAAGGAGACTCAAGAAGCATGACAACTATATGAGAGATGGGCTCCTGGATAAACAAACAAACAAACAAACAAGACAGACATTGGTGGCAAAACTAGCAAAACCCAAATAAGGACTATAGTTTAATTTCTGGCATGTGCCAATGGCAATGTTTTGTTTGGTTATGTGGAATGTCAGCATGAGAGGAAGCCCTGTGAAGAATGTGCTGAAGCTCTCTATAATATATTTGCATCTGCTGCATCAGTCTAAAATCATTCCAAATATTTTAAAATATGTTTAAAAGAAGACAATGACATGATGAGTATCTTCAAATCTGGATTTCTCTCCAAAGAAACTTTGTAAAATTTGAAGCAACTTTTAGATTGAGTATCATTTTTATATGTTAAATTAATTTTAAAGCTAATAGTAATTGAAGTCCTATTTTTTTCATCACGAGATTGGAAATGGATACTAAATAAAAATTAAATGTGCATTATTTAATTTAGATCCCTGCCCTAACTAGATGTCCATGTCTGTGAATGGGTATAGCTGCATTTAAGGTGTTAGTAACATTTTAAATTAAGAGATCCGTAAGCTCCAAGATTACACCTATCTTATGGTATTGCTGAAATCTTTCAAGTATGCGCTTTGTTTTTTCTATGAACATTGAGATAAAGATTGCATTGCATTTCTCAAAATTTTTCATTTATTCTGCATGTATGTGATTAGTCTAACTTTGTAAGCAAAAGGTGGTAGGAGAGTCACTCTGTCGTGGTGAGTATCCACTGTGTTGATGGCAGACTCTTCCCTTTTCTCTTGAATATGCCATTGCATACTGTCCCTGCTCATTTTCTATTTAGCTGAGAGACATAGGAGAGAATGAGAATTTAGTTATCTGTATAAAACTAAGTAAATAGATTATTTAAGAGGTTATTCAACTTGAGAACATAGTCTAAAAATGTAAAGAGGATTTTCAGTTTAATATTTTGTTTTGCCTTCAATGTACTAATCATAAGAATGTTAGTTCAGACTGAATGGAATGTAAGGATTTTATTAGTAACACCAGTATCTACGGTTATGTCTAAGTATAGCAATAACACTTAGCTTATTCATCTAACTGGTTAATTCAGTCAAACGGCTTAGCATTTTTTTCTTACCCTAATATTATTGATTATCTACTGGTACTAATTCAATTCATTGTATTGGGATAGCATTACTTTCCCTGAAGCAGTTAATAATAACTATTTTTACTCTTTTCCTTTTGGTTTGATTTATTTTGTTGTTTTGGTAGTAACATGGGGAATTATTTGTATATTTTGTATTTTACCAATGAGCCAGACAGTAGATTGAATTACATTTTTTCCAAACAATCATTTTAACCAGCCTATATAGTATTTCATTGTAAAAGAATGACTTTTATCATTTTATGACAGATTAATGGTGGTAGAATTAGTAAATGATATTCATAGAAACACAAAACCCTAGTCAAATAAATCTCTCTGTCTCAGGGGTAAGGGAGATAGGTTGAGTATTCCAAATTGTGTGCTAGTAGCTAGATGGAGGAGGCAGCAGGTTGATATTTATTTAAGTTTTAGGCTTATCATGCATTGTTTGAAGATGTTATACTTATAGTGATAAGAAAATAATTAAGATAAGGCCTCCTGAAATAGAGATATTTCCAAATTCTCCTCTGGACTCAAGATATGCCTCCTGAAATCTGTTGGATTTCAGGATAATTTAGATTTGTGGTGTTCAAGGAATAGTTCAATAGTCATCCATAAAGCATCAGTGTAAAGAAGACTTGATATCAGACATGCAATTACCTTGAAGTCTGATTCCAAAGCTTTCTGCAGTCGTGAAAAGGGAAAGATGCTTCTCTTTCATCATTGATTTTTGGGTAAGGACTGCCTAATACATTTTTTTCACTTAAGTTTTTGGAATAAACTGTCTTTTGTATTTTCCATTATATTTATAGCATTGTGTGGATTGTGAGTAGATATAAACAAATAAAACAATAGTGTACAAATCATTGCTGAATTTAAGTCACTGCATGGAAAATATTCTTGCTAAATAAGAAGGAATTTTTAAAATGAAGATCCTAGTAGATACTGAGAAATAGCCCTTTCTAATAGACACAAATACCTTTTTAGAGAAATAAAATGAGAGACAATATCCTGCAGGTATCAATGGCCTATCAACAAATGGAAAAAAAATAAATTCCCACTTGCATAATGAAAGTAGTGAAGATGTTTATACAGATTTTCACAGGAGAAACTAAAAAAATGGATAAATGTTAAATATTTATCCTCACCATCTCTGGAAATCTTGATAGTTGGCAATTAATATTATATACACATATATTATATATATATATATATATATATATATATATATATATATATATATAAATGCTCATAATCTTTAAAAAAATTGAGATTTAACCGAGAAGAAAGTGAAATATAAAATGAGAATACTAACTGAAAAAATTTTCTTCCAAAGTGAGCGGAAAAGTTACAGAAGCAATATTTTGGAGTTGTGTATAATCAGGTAGTTACCTAGAAGAAATTTTCATTTACAAAAATGGAAAGAAGAGTAGTTTCAGTATTTTGTTCACTCTGAGTATTAACAGAAAGTACAAAGAAATGCCTGTGAATACAAAATTCGAAAAGTAAATGAAGTTATATACTGGGGAATAAGATAAACAAAATAAATAGTTTTGAATTGAAAAGTGCCATTCTGTTACAAATATATTGAACCATAATTCAAAGCAGAATATTTTGGACAGGTAATATCTAGGAGCAGATAATAATGAAGGCGGTCGCACCCACACAAGAACATTCCTAATGATTATTTCAGAGAGATACTAATAACTCACATCTATTGGTCATATACTATATGTGTGCATCAGAAAGGTGTTATGCTTGGAAATAAAATATTCTAATCCTCACAAATCCTTCTGAGACAGGTGTCATCATCCCCAGTCCACTATCAAAGAAACCAAGATGAAGGAAATGGAGGAACTTGTCCTAATTCACACAACCAATGACTATGTCACTCCACACACTAAGTAGCCTTTGAATCACAACCTGGCAAACCCTAGGAATCGGCTGGAATAACCCCAAGGCCATAAGCAAGCAATTATTGTATGTATACACACACTAAACATTTATAATGAGAAACATTATCTTATTTCTTTACCTAAAAAACTTACCTAAAAAGTTCTGCAATAAATTTCCCATGAATTTTCTAGTCCAGAACTTTTTCTATGTTTCCTCCCTGCAGGATAGGTTTTTAGCATATGCTTTTAGCATATGAAAACTATAACATTAATATCCCCATATCCCCATTCCTGGCAGACATCAAAGAAACAAGAATCCAAGGGTCAGAATGTACTTGGGAGGTCAGTTTTTGGTTTCTCTGAAGCTGATGCTTCTTGTACTCCTCACTGGACTTAGAGTTGTCCCACAGCCATTACTTAAGCATTCATAACAGCAGGAAACTTAACCTTCACCCATAAATGAAGCATTCATTCCATTCTCTAACAAATATATTTTATAAAACCAATCCTTCTTCTAGTAAGAGTATCCCCTTTGTCTTTGGGAATTCAGGACAGGTCTAGAAAATGACCTGCCATGGCAAAAGGAGAAGAGAACTGGAAGTTTTGGTCTATGTTACCTAGGAAGGGCCAAAGGAAGTATGGATCGCACGAGCCAAAATTAGGTAATTCCTAAAGCTTGGAGGCCACTCTAGCTCACTACAAAGAGAAGTTAGGAAGATATTGCAGCTAAAATTTAGTTCAGTTACTATTTTCTTCTTTTAAAGGCTTGGAATAAAGATAGATTGGAGGGTGGCCAACCAAGCTGGAGAATGATTTAAGAAATTAGAATGACATTTTATAATGTGGTAAATGGGATGGATTGAATCATTCCCCCCACAAACACATGTTCAAATCCTAACCTAGTTGCAATATGTATGTGAACTCATTTGTAAATAGAATATTCGAAGATCCTATTGTGATAAGACAAAACGGGATAAGGGTCAGCCGTAATTCAATATAACTGGAGTTGTTATAAGCACAGGATATTTGGACACAGATTCAGTAGTGAGGAAAAGACAGAAGGAGGCATTAATAGATTGCTGGCAAGCCAAAACCAGAGTGCTACAGACTTCAGCGAAAGCACGGGTGTTTCTAGCCTCCAAAATTGTGAGATGATAACTTCCTATTGTTTAAGCCTACCAGTCAGTGGTATTTGTTATATCAACCCAGGAAAACTAAAACAGTAAATGTCATACGGTTTAGAATGCATGTTTGAATAAAGTAACTGTGAGTGGGGCCATTACATTATTTCCTCTCTCATGTTTTTGTTACAAAGGAAACTGAAATATTGTGGTTATCTTGACGGATAAGATGATGTGGCAGAGGATGGCTGCTTCCTACCACAGTATTTCTTCTGTTCCTCCTTATGACCCCAAATTTAGTCTAAGTACAGTGTATCCAGCTAAAGACTAAAATTTCCATTTCTTTTCCTTGTAGGCATGGCCCAAGACTAAGTCCTGGCCAATAAGGTGCAAGTCGAAATGTGTGATGATTCCAGGAAGACACCTTAAAGGGAGGGGATTCTTCTCCCACTTCATCCATCCTGCAGCCTGGGAAGTTTACGTGATGACTGAAGGTCCAGCTGCATATCGGAGCATGATGATGATGGCCCCAGTGTATGGATTTTAGACCAGAAAGTGGGAAGGCTTCCAGGCTGCAGGAAGCTGGTATGATCTCTAAACTGCCTGCTGATGGAATCTTCTCAAGAGACGTGGGAACATCCATCTTTTCAAAAGACATTTTGGGTTTTTCTTTTATATTAAACCAAATGTAATCCTAACTGATAGAGAGGGGCATGCAAGGAGGACCGGGAGCTCACATTTGAGAGACAGAATCAAGTGAGGACTGTAAAAGCATTGCTGGATCCCTAAGTCACATTCCTGGGAATCCATGTGAATCTCTATGAGAGGACTTGGAGGCTTTCACCCTCATGACTATCTGAGTACTTCTATTAATCTTCACATCCTTTCTGGTGGAACAAAAATTCCTCTAAAGCAGAGCCAATGGGCTAGTATATTATCTTGGAGTCTTCTCTGCAATTCGCACAGTCATTCTGCATATATCATGACTCCGTTTTCTCATCCTCTCTGTCCTTTTCAGTGAATGGTCATCAGCTTGTTGCTGCTTGAAGCACAGTGTTCAGAAGTTAGAGTAATCCAGCTGTGCTCAGACCCCTAATGAGTAGAGGACTATTAGCTCCTGTGCTGTGATTATTAGATTTGTACAAATACAACAGAGTGCAGGCGATCATGCTGAGCTCAATCTTTTCACACCCCCTACCTTTCATGCAGTGGTTTTGTTTTTCTATTTGCTTGCAATCTAACTTCACAGCTTTTCACTTACACTGTTGTGTTATGTTAGATTACACTTTTTATTTCTTGTTGAGAATTTTTCGAGATCTTATTTCATCACAATATTAATAGTATGTCCATTTATATGACTGAGAAAATGTGTGAAGAGTACATTGGCCTTGTTACATGTCATTATAAACCTCCTAACAGACTGATTGGCAGCAATGACCAACCAGCAATCATCAAACAATCTGTGAAGCAATCCAATTCTCCATAGCATTTATCACCATTTGACTTAATATACACTCACTTGAGTATTATCTATAATCATTTTCTCTCTGGTGGTTAAGACTTTGTTTTGTTCCTTCCTGTATCCATCCATGGGTCTAGAATGGTGATTGGCATGCAGCTGATATCCAATACATATTTTTTTTATTACATAAATGAATGAATAAATTTCTGTCTCCTTATTGCATACCTGAAATAGAGATACTTTTATGTCTACTCATTCCTCAGATCTATAAAGTCCCAGAAACTTAAATGATGAGGTTATTCAAGCATGATATAATGTCATACAATAATGCTCAATCATTTCTTCTTCAAATCAGTTTCTTTTCAACAATAGTGCCATCACCCACTATGTTATGTAGATGCACAGAAACAGATGCATGCAAATACACACACATACGTAATATGCTATGGCTGCAGTTTATAAATGGTAAAGTAGTATTCCATTTAATTGAGTGATCAAAATCATCTGGTGAATCAGGTACTGTTTTTATTCTCGTTTTAAAATGAAAAAACCTGACCTTATAGAACAGCAGCTGTTACCATCTTTACTAGGTCTGTTCAGTGAAGGAGCCAGAACATAGGACTGTGATCCCATGCTCCTCTCCCTGTAGCATGCCTTAAGGAGATGAAACCGTTTTCTTGCCCTCTCACCTCCTACAGGCTGGCTCTGGAGTGGAGAAAGCTGTTGCACACCACCACCCCCCCAAAAAAGGTCTGGAGATTTATACTCAGTTGTGAGCTTCCTGGTTCAGCTTGCAGAATGGCAACCCATGCTGATAATTTGGGGGGATGTAGAAGCAGAAAGATGTGCCTGTTCAGATTCTACTCCATCCCTAGTGGAGGTGAAGGAGAGGAGAAGAGGTACATGGACTCGGAATGCAGCTTGAGGTTTCAAACTGCCTAGCAGAGCACAGGACCTGGTAGTAAGAGGATGCTGAAGCTGAAGGGAGATGAAGAGGAGGAGAGGATGCAGATAGGAAGAGAAGATAGTGCCTCCAAGGTTTCAACAATGCCGATAACCAGGGATACCTTCACCATGAAAGACAATTGCCTCGGTGGCAGAGGGAGCAGTAGCCAAATAATCTGTTACAACTTCAGAGTTCCACTTCCAGAATGTGTCCATGGTCTCCAGTGATTTACAGCCCTGATGGCCAGAGCAAAAAGAATTCATCCTTGTTTTCACCCCTGATCCTCACACTTCACACAAAACCTAATGCACGGGACATACGCGTAATTAAAAACAACAAGCTCTGATGTGCTGAGTCCTCTGTCTTGGGGCTGGTCCCTATGAAGCTTGTTACTGCAAGGAGAGGCTGAACCTGCTTATAATTGTGCCTAAGAGTCTCCCCCTGAGTGCCTCTTTGTTGCTCAGATGTGGCCCTCTCTCTCTAGCTAAGCCACCTTGGTGGGTGATCTCACTGCCCTCCCTCCTATGTGGGACCTGATTCCCAGGGGTGTAAATCTCCCTGGCAATGCAGGATATGACTCCTGGGCATGAATCCGGACACAGCATCGTGGGATCGAGAACATCTTCTTGACCAAAAGGGGGATGGGAAATGAAACGAAATAAAGCTTCAGTGACTGAGAAATTTCAAAAGGAGTCGAGCAGTCACTCTGGTGGACATTCTTATGCACTATATAGATAACACTTTTTAGGTTTTAATATATTGGACTAGCTAGAAGTAAATACCTGGAACTACCAAATTCCAACCCAGTAGCCTTGCCTCTTGAAGACGATTGTATAACAATGTAGATTACAAGGGGTGACAGTGTGATTGCAAAAACATGTGGATCGCACTCCCTTTATCCAGTGTATGGATGGATGAGTAGAAAAATGGGGACAAAACCTAAATGAATAATAGGGTGGGATGGGACAGGTTGATTTGGGTGTTCTTTTTTTATTTTTATTTTTTATTCTGATTCTGAGTCTTTCTGGTGTAAGGAAAATGTTAAAAAATAGATTGGGGTGATGAATGCACAACTAGAAGATGGTACTGTGAACAGTTGATTGTACACCATGGATGATTGTATGGTATGTGAATAGATCTCAGTAAAACTGAATTAAAACAAACAAACAAACAATAACAACAAAAAAAACAAGCTCAAGTATGCAAGCAATTTCTTACTTTTCTCTTCATGGGAAAAGCGAAACCAAGAAGTAAAAATCATACTGGTTATTAAAGCAAAAAGAAAAATGTTGGCTTAAAATAACTGTAGCTCTGAAGCAAGGGCATGTATTTTTTAAACCAGAATGTGCAGACAATTACCCCATTACTGTATGTTGATTTGTGAGCACAGATATTTCCTTAACTTGATATGCTTTGGTGTATACACCAAAGAAGTCACCACTGTATTCACAAACTCATCATTGCTTCCATTGCCATGTATGTGCTGCCATTGCCTTAGGAAATACTGGGTTTGAAAGACATGCACCATCTGGAAAAAATGGTTTGACTTCCAGCTGTCTTAACTAGCTCTTCATCTTGTCTAAGTGGAAAAGCTGCGTGTTTAAGCAAGTGCTTCTTTTGGATAGAGCATTGGTCTGAGGTTTAATCTATATTTGTATATATACAGAAAGCCTAGCATTTTGAGCTAAAGGCATTTCCCCATGTCCAAAGAAATCATTTCTCATTTTTTCACAGCAGGATTGCTTGAATTTTCTGCCTAGCTATGGCCATCCCTTTCAGAAGGGATTACATGACTATGGGACTTCAGAATTTTTGAAATGCTTTGATCTTCCATAATCTCTGGCATTAGACTAAGTGTACAGTAATGCTACACACATTGTCATGAAAGGAATCGTAATGGAATGGTCAACTTTCAGGGAGGGAACTGATTGTGATATTCATGATTTTTTCAGCATTTTAATCAGAGACTGCTTTCATGTTTTGGTTAACAAGTCAATATTATATAGAATTTAGGAGTCCAGGATCTCAACCCATACACCCTGGTCTGAATCCAAGTTCTGCTGTTCCCATGATGTTCTGTACAACTTTGGCCTGTCATTTCTCTCTCCTGTATCAAACTTGCCGCATCTGTAAAATGGGGATGGTGTCAACCCCTATCTCATAGGGATGCTTGCACGGCTGAAGAAGTTACTTAATGTCAGACACTTAGAACAGTGACTGGTTAAAAAACAAAATCAAAAACAAAAACAAACAAAAAAAACTCTAGTGATATCAGTTAATATCAGAGAAACTTTTGTGTTGTTCCATAATATTCTATTCTAGAAAGAGCCAACATGCACAAACTTTCAATATACATCCATAATTAAAACAGGTTAGGAACTGGGAAGTGGAAATTTTTGTATATATAAAGGTAGCTGTTTTATTTTTTTTTCCTTGATGTCTCAAAACACCTTATGATATGGTTATTTTACTCCCAATTTATACATAAATTAAGGAATATGTAACTTACAAGGGACAATTTATAGGTCCATATATTATTTAAAATTGAACACTGTATAAAAGGAGCTATAATTCCAGAGGGAAAAAACTTTAGAAGTTCTAATGTGTACTTACCAAAATTAAATTAAAAGGGCATTACTGATTGATCATCCATTTTACTACCGTGTACAAATTATAGTTGGACACATTTGTTTTGTATACAATACATTTTCATTGAAAGTTCTTTTTTTAAATAAACAATTTGAAACAGTGAACATCGATACTTTTGATGTTCTCCAGTGATGATTCTCATCAGGCTAACTTTAAACACAGTTGGTTTCAACCTTTAAAAAGGGTTGAATTTCAAGGTCAGCACATAAAGCAAAAAGAGTTCAGTCAAAATTACCCTTTATGAAGCCATAAATAGTCCCCAAAACAAAGTCAATATACCTCATTTAGGGTATTAAATGCTGTAGAGTGTGCTTTTGAACACTAAAACTTGAGCTCATGCGAGGGGAAAAAGAAACTCTACATGTTTGTAATTGGCCATTTAAACCATTCTGCCTTTAGGATAACAATAATATTTTGAGTGATAATTAGGGAAGGTTGTGAAATTTAAAGCCTTTCTCCTTGCCAGCAAAGTAAACAGTATTCCAATATTGACTATATAATTTCCATGCAGGATAACAGAATTGCTAGTTACAGACAGGATTAAATTGGAGCATATAGTAATACCTTGGGAGCTATATCTTGGGAACAAAATAATATCTTGGGAAAGAAAAATTTAGATATTCTAAATCAGGGTATAAATTAAATGCTCACATGATACACACAATTATTGTCTCACGTCATGCATTTCTACATTTTAATCTATTATTTAAATGTAAATTCAATTTTGTAAGTTATAGTTTTAATCTATTAATTTTACTTCCTTGTTGCCTGAGATCAATTTAACAATAGTACTTACTATGTTTTAAAATATGTGGTCACCTGGCCTATAATGGAGTATATTCAGATTTTGCTGCTAATACTTTTTTGGTATTATTTCACATTTCTACATGTTTTGGTAGCACATGATTTGGATTTAGGAAGATGTCACCCATTTGTTATGGCACTTTTGGTACTTTTGTTTTTTATATGCAAATGTCCATTTATGTGTGCAAGCTCAGCTTCTGAAGGCACAGGTGGCTGATTGAAGCAGCAATTAGCTGATTGGAACTGCTGTTTTGAGGGTGTGAAAAGAAATTTTATGGCCACATCCAAATGCAGATGCCAAGGGTGTGTGCCAAAAGACTTCCTGCTGAAGACTTTATAAAAATCTAGAAGCAGGCTTTTTAAAACTCAGATGCTTCTAAGTAAATGAAACTCACATATCATGAATACCTTTCAAATGACATGCTATATAATAGATGAGGATTATTTTTAATTCAGAAACTTTAAAAACCATTTGGAATTTAAATTCTATATTATCGATGGAATCACCAGATACTTACTGAATTGCTATTGGCTTCTGGGTACCATGCTAGATAATATGGAGTCACAGATTAACCAGAAATGGTTAATTCCTGAAAAGAGGACACAATTTAGTGGGGCTGTTGCTGGGGAAACTTTAAAACTAAAAATCAGAATGCTGTGAAAAAAGTAAACGTAAATAAGATCTATGGTGAGTCAAAGTATTTTTGGGGGAGCAAACATACACGATGTGTCTCAATTTTGCAATCTGTTCCCATTTCCTACTATTTCTAATACTAATCTAGTATCCGTTTAAGACAGCAAAATGATTTTATTCAAGAGCAAGAAGCACCTAGGTCCAAAAACTAATTCAAGTAAACTAATTTTGAGCATGAAGTAAGGAATATATTATAATTGTCCTTCATTTTTAAAATAGCATTTTCCTGATTTCCTGGCATTTGAACTTGATGATATTTAGAAACACCAGTTGGTTTTTACTTGCATGCATGATCACTACGTACTTACTAAAATTCAAGAATGAATTTGATGCTCAGAATTTAACTTCCAAGATGTACAGCAAATATTTTCTATTACACTCTGAAAAACAAATTCTGTAAGACTAATGTAATTTTCCTCTCTATGGTACAGTTCTAAGTCCCAGAAACTAAAACAAGAGCAAATATGAGGCTTGTTGGATTTGCAAGTACCTGAAGTAATACAATGTAAAATAATTAGTCATTGAGTATTTGAATAATCAGTGTGTGGTTGGAGGCCTGGATTCAAAGGGACGAGACTTTAAAAACAATATCTGGTTTTAATTAACGCTGGTAATCTAGAGGAACCTTGAATAAAGCTCCAAAGGGCTTCTAGAAAAACAAAGAAGAAGAACAGAATAATGCTTCAAGATGAAGACACTGGTAGAGGATTTTACTATTAAAAATAATTGTCTATATGTTAGAACAAAGTTGTCTTTGTTTCTTCCTGTTGTTTATTGACAACTAAATGAAGGACAGAATTTACTTTTCAAGAGAGTACATTGGTTAATAGAAAAAATTCACCCAAACTATAAAGGTTATTAGTTCAAAACATTCTTTTAATATAAGTTAAAAGAATAGATAACCGTCTTTCTGTTTTAATTTGATTCTGCACCTGCATGAAAGCAGATGGGTGAGCATGCTTTCTGAAAGACTCGTCCTATCAAATGACACTTGTCTGATATATGGACTGGTGATCATGAAAATTTATGATCATCTACTTTGATGATCTAATAAGAAAACTACTAACTAGTGATTCGCAATGCCCACCACGTTCATGAAAGAAAGACGCTTTCATGAAGACTATGGTGTTCGTCAGTTCCTAATAATTGGGAAAAAAGGTATGGATATGAAAATGACATACATAAAAATTGAGTATTAGACATTATGCCCAAACTGCACAGAACTCTATGTGTCGTGGTATCTAATCAGTAATAGAAAGTCTACTGGCATTTTTATTCTCTCAATGAATAACCACACTTTGAATACTTAAATTATTTCATTAGCTTCTTTTCAAAACATGATAATGACTTTCTCCATACTATACTGACTTTTAAAACTTGTACTTAGTTCATTGTAAAGATATCTAAAATTGCAGTGACTACAGTAAATTTACATTTTAAAATTATAGTTCATGATTTCAATATTTAGAAAATAGTCAAGAAAAGGTTAGAGCAATAAAGGCAGAGTTTTCCACTGGAAATATAAGTAAATGTATGAAATTTTTTTCTGCAATCACAGAATTCAGTGATTGAATCTTAATTGGAGTCAGAGGGTTTCATTTCATAACCAGAACTAGCAAATTATTTACAGGGAAGTGAAAAAGAATAGGCAGAAAATAAGATTTCCTTACAGTAAAAGTGAAATTTAGAAATTTAAAAATCTTTCTTCTAACGTAATAGATATTTTAACTCATACTGAGAAAATTAAGAACTTGTACATCTCTATGTCATTCCTACTCAAAATCCAAGTCCTACTTTTACTACAATGTCTGTTTTCTAGAAGTAATAGTATGAGATATTCAAATTGATTAAAGTATTAATATCTAAATAGATTAAAATAGGAACACAAATAGGCTTTGTCCAAACTATGAGGGTTATAATTATATTAGAAGCTCATTATCAAAAATGATAAATAATAAAAAGTTAGGAAGCTAAAAAATTCCCATAGTTTAATCCCCAAAACATGGATAAGATAGCTTTATATTTGTATGAAATTCTTCACCATCAAATAACCATCTAGAGTCATCATATTAGCAACTCAAAAGTTAATAATTTTCACACCTGTCTCTGTCAATATGGAATAAGGAGGCCTTCTTGCTATTAGAAGATCATGTAGACTGAGATAAAAATCAACAGCAATAGAAGTTGGACTAAAAACCCAAAAAACAGGTAGCTAGTGAGTTGACTAAATGTCAATAAAGTATATGCTATTTGTAAGCTCTCTTACTGGACTTATTTTCATGGCTATAGTTCATGAGAAACTGTTGCTTACTTCTAACTAAACATATTAACAATGAAATTGATTCATTTATTCTACTATTTAGTTGACAGATACTGAGCACTGAAACTGTGCTTCACACTGTTCTAGATATTCCAATTAAATACAAATATCTTAATTGGGCTGCTACTATAAAATGAGCGTATTTCGATTATATGTCTCATTAATACATAAAATTCTATAAACCTAATAATAATTTAGTTGTAATTCATATTTAAATGTTTTATGTGCCTATCTTTATTATGGAGTTCAACATATCTTCAATAGTTAATTCAAAGGGCAACTTCTAATACAGTGCCATGCATGTTTCTTGTTAATAAGTGTTTATCTTTCTGATTGTGAAAGTAACATAAAAGCCAAAGAATAAATGCTTTTGAACCACATTTAGTTCTGAAAATATATCATTGAAACAGCTTGACAAATCAGAGAAAGACAAGAACAGCAAGATATCTGAACACTAATTTATGTGATTCAGTGGGAGCCTTTTTGGATTTAATTCAAAATCTTTGACTTCAATTAAGTAGAGTAACTTGTACTGATAAATGGGGAGTTGAATGCAATAATTGTATCGAAACTCAATATTTTTCATCCTCTGTAATCATACCTTCATTACAATTAAAATAAAATGTGAATGTAACCAATTTCTCATGGAATCTAGACTGTACAAGTATGTGTCTATGGTTGATATGTGAAAGTCTGAAATTTCTATTTAAATATGAAATAAAACCTGGGAAAAAAGTAGTAGCTATCATATTTACATGTAAGTAATGCCTTACAATTGCTTTACATAAAAGTATCTCATTTGAAGGAAACTTTATGGTTGGTATATTTTTATGCCTCTTAACTAGAAAACAATCCTCAACAAAACCAGCTCAACTGCTGACTAGGTTGACTCAACCTTCCACAATAACAAAATAAAGTGTTTTTCCTAAGGTCAAATGGCTAGTAAATGATAATGTCATCATTTAAACCTAGATATGATTAAATAAAAACCCGTATCTTTCAGCTGTCTTACAAATGAAAACAGCATATGTCTTTGACTAGGGTGAAAACTTTACCCATTCATTTCTATTTAATTTTGAAATCATGTTCTTTCAGTCTATGCCAGTATATGAGTACTATCATTCAGTGACTGATAAAATTCAATTGAAATATTGTAATAAATAATAATTGATTTAGGCAAGAGTCATCAATGAATGGCAAAAGTAGTGGGCACAAGGATTTTTATGAAGTCTCAAAGTATCTCAGCACAAAATATTCTAAAATACAGAGTCACTTTGTGGTAGAAAAACCTGGTCCACATCATTTAACCAAATGGTAAAGTTAACACTGCTAACAATGCATTGAAAAAAATGCATTGATTCTTTGCTACTCTTCCCTAACATGTATAATCTGAATCAACTGATGAGAGACCACTTGACAAACCAACCTGAGGGGCAATTTACAAAACAAGTGCCCAATACTGTTCTAAAATATCAATGTTTCAAAATATTAAAAAAGACTCACAATTGTTCCGAATTAAATGAGACTGAAGAGACATGGCAACTGAATGAAACCAATCATCTTGGATCTCTTTGTCTCTAAATGATATTAGAAGGATAACTGGTAAAATCTGAATAATGTCTACAGATTAGAGAATAGTAGTATCTCATTATTCATTCCTCAGTGTTGACCATTATGCTGTGGTTTTGTAAGATAATGTCTTATTTTTAGGCAATAAATAGTGAGTTATTCATGGAAGAAGGGGCATCCATGTAATTTACTCTTAAAAATTTCAAAAAAATACATAGACATATGTGTGGAGAGAGGAAAAATGGGTAAAATAACTATAATAGCATGTTAACATTTGAGGACAATGAGTGAAAAGTGTTTAGAAATTCTTTGTGCTGTTCTTGAAACTTTTCTGTAAGTCTAAAATTATGACATTAAAAATATTAAAAGTATATATTACAGTCTTTAAAATGCCATTTAATACAAGAAATAAGAAATCATGAAAGACTGCAATCTGATAAGAAGTAATTATTCTTTAAAATCATATAGGTAAAATTCAAGTAGAAGACAACATAAATAAACCAATTTTATAAACCAAATATACCAGTTTGGTTGCAATCACTGCTCATCATCATTTCCTAAAAAGTTGTTAATTATTCTTTCTACAGGTATTGATTCTTTCTTCCCATGAAATCTCAGGGGAATGTATTAATAAGAAATGCTTATGATAATACATTATTAACAATAACAAATTTTTGTTGACTTCTTACTACAGATCAGGAATGTATGACATGTTTTAGATGTACTACCTCATTTAATCTTTACAATGTCCCTAGGATTAGACACCACCATCTCTCTTGTATGCATGAGAAACTGAGTCTTAGAGAAATTGAATAACCTTTCAAAGGTCACCTGCTTAGTAAATTGTGACATGGGAATGGAATCCAGCCACTTCAAAGTTTGTATGTTGTGCCAGTTTGGATGTATTAAGTCCCCCAAAATGATACAATCTTGTGTGGGCAGATGTATTAGTATTGATTAGATTGTAATTCTTTGAGTGTTTCCATGGAGATGACCCACTCAAATGTAGGTGATAACTCTGATTAATTTCCATGGAGGCGTGGCTCCACCCATTCAGCATGGGCCTTGATTAGTTCACTGGAGCCCTATAAAAGCACAGTCAGAAGGAGTGAGCTTGCTATAACCAAGAGGGACACTTTGAAGAACGCACAGGAGTTGAGAGAGGTCATGCAGATGAGAGACAGCATGAAGACGGCCATTGAAATCAGACTCTTGCTCCGGAGAAGTTAAGAGAAGACAAATGCCCCAAGAGTGACTGTGGGTGACATTTTGAAGAGGAGCTGTGGCCTAGAGAGGAATATTCTAGGAGAAAACCATTTGAAACATAACCTGGGAGCAAGCAAACACCAGCCATGTGCCTTCCCAGCTAAGAGAGGTTTTCCAGATGCCATTGGCCATCCTCCAGTGAAGGTACCCAGTTGCTGATGCTTTGGGCACTTTATGGCCTTAAGACTGTAGCTGTGTAACCAAATAAACCCCTTTTATAAAAGCCAATCCATCTCTGGTATTTTGCATTCCAGAGCATTAGCAAACTAGAACATGTGGCTCCTAACCATCCTTGCCCTAGTTTTCTTTTAATCTGTTTCAAGCTTTCCATATTCCCATCCTTCTTATCAAAAGAGCCTGCTATTTTAAGGAAACATATGTATGAGAGAAGTGCTATAAAGAGCTGGTCAAAATTTATTCATTCGCCCATTTAATTTTTTCATTCATTGGTTCACCCATTCATTGAAATAGTTCTATCCTGGGCACACAGCCCCCAACATAGGTCATGGCCAGGCCTGCACTGGATGCTTGATTCAGGCTGGGTATGGCAGCAGGAATACAATAAGAGCTAGATTTAAAATGTTGAAAAGCATCATATAATTAGATTAGCTAAGAAAGAAATTATGATCATCTGTCCTCAATTGTACAGCTCAAGTGGAAACCTTTTATGGTTATAATATATATGCTCAAGAATTGATATGAAGCCTTCAGATCTCCCTGTCCCCAAGTCTTTAAAAGGACAAAATTAAAAACTGAATTTCATTGGTAAATTTCCACTTGGGAATGTTGGGCACACCTCTGCAAAGAACAAGAGAAGCCTGAGAAGCAGCCGATTCATCAGGTATTCATATTACGACCTACACTAGTTGGGTAGGTCAGTGGTAGTATGCATATAATAAATATACAAGAGGAAATTGAGGCTCACTTCAGAACCAAGAAAATGACCAAGGAACCAATGTCATGACTGTTTTGTTTTGTTTTGTTTTTAACTGAAATAACTACATTTGCCATTAGAGTTTTCTTTGAATAAATTTTGAAGTATCCGAATAATTGCTAAAGAACAAGTACAGAGGTAAAATATATACTTTATAAAGTAAAATTAATCTCAATTGGTAGTATCAATATTTCCCCTATAAAGAAAATGCTAATTATTCTCAGTTTATTAATGTTAAGGGTTAATATTTGAAATTGAAGGTAAACATTGCCAGATTACTGAAAATTTAAATGATTTTTAAAAGACTATCTTGCTCATAGTTTATGTTTAATGATTAAAACCAACTCTGATGAAAACTGAATCAAGTAATTAATAATGTATTTTATTAGAGGAATAAATCGTATTCTTTGATTATCCTGAAAAATAATCCTCTCTTGCTCTCAGACTCTCAAAGGCATTTCCTGAAGGCCACTGAAGGCTCCTCTGCTCAACTATCTGAACAAAACCATCTGGTGACTGGGAAGTCTCCACTTACCAAAGTGCTAGGGAAAAAGTAGAGAGAATAAAAATTGTTGATGTTAATAAAATTGTCCCCGAAGGTCATCTGGCATCCAGAAGCTTAATATAAATGAAATATGGGTCCATCGCATACATGTTTTTCAAGAAGGGTCCAAGAGTAATTTTATAGCATTCACTTTATCTAGGAAACTTGAAACTAAATTTTGATCTAATTAAAGGAATGCTTACCTCAGAAACACCTGGAATTTAAGAAGACGGGATTTTACACATTATCTTCTGCAGAATAATTATTTTTCTTACCAAGGGGCTTGAGCACTTCATTTTTATAATAGGATTAAATTATTTTTAGCTGTAGAAAATCTTGGGAAAATCTCTTTATTAAGCAAAAAGAAGATACTAATACATGAATTAAAATGTTCCCCCTAAAATTTCAAAGTACACAAATTTTAAATTCATTACATAATGCTGACATCCAAAGAAAAAAACAACATTATACATATTTAAAGTATAAGAAAATTTGCATGATGATGTGAATCCATTCATAAAGTTATAGCACTCACTAACAACGACCCGTTTGAGGAGTGAATTGATGTCACTTAAAAGTCTCCCTGCCCAATAGCCCTGAGTCATTGTTCTGAAATTCTACCAGCAAAAACAAAACAAAACATTTATTTGGCTTTGATGGCTCTTCTAAAAATTCCTATATTGTAAAGATGTTCTAAAATACACAAAATTGTAAAGGATAGCATAATGAGCCATAAAACTTAGTTCCAATAATTATTAATATTTTTCTGTTTTATCTTTCCATTCCTCACACCCTGGGTATTATATTGTGTGCTCCATAAATAGTTCAGGATGTATAAAGTTTTTTTTTCTGCAGGATTTCCAGTCTTTAAGAATTCTTAATAAAATGAAAATATTTTAACTAGGATTAATGTATATTAAACAAGTAATATAATAAAAATTAAAGATATAAAAATAACACATCCTAACTGCTAAATATTGAAAGGAGTATCAGGTTGGAGACAGCACTTGATACAAACTTTACTAACTTCACAGCTCTGACTGGTCTAGACAAGGCTCAGGACAAGATACAAGCTTGGCTGGCCAAGTTAAGCATTTGATCATCCATCTGATAATCTCTAAAATGAATGAATTCATGTTTCCTTCGCATCATGATCTCTTTGCTCTCCCCCAGATAGTTAAAATCCTTCATTTGGAATAAAATGATGAGCAAAGAATGGATTGCTCTACTGATTGGGTAAGACAGTTAATGCTGGCAAATAACAAGCTGGGCTTAATCCTGACTCACATATTGAGTGATTTGGCTCCAGTGAACTAACTTCTCTAAGTCACACTTACATGTATAAATGGAAATAGCCATACCTACTCATAGAGGTATTAAGAGATTTAAACGAAACTTGTATAAAATATCTGTAATATCCTAGGACTTAATAAATGTGTTTTCCTTATTTTTCTCTTTATTCTTTTATTCATTTACATGTGAGTAAATAAATATTTAGAGAGAAGTGCAAAGTATAGGGCATGTTTGTGAAAGCTGAGCCTCAAAGTTGTCTTTTGATTACAAGTCAAGTTCACTTCACAGGCCTAATTTTCTTCCAACAAGGGGATCCATCAGTTTAGTATTAAGGCAGCAATAATAAAAAGCACAAGAATTTACTGATAATCAGTTGTAAGCACCTAGAAAATCCTGAGGAGACTGCATACCTTCACGAAGAATGAGCCATACTTGCCGAATTTGAGGGATGGTCAACTTTGTAGATCCGGCGAGAGCTGGGCAGGCACCCAGAAATGATCCCAGCAGTGCACAAGAGGTGAAAGTAAAATCAGACCAGCAGTTGTTGTCAGGTTAGGAGTCTGGAGGGAATTGATACGTCCATTTCTTGTCAGAGGACAACCCAACATCAGGAAGTTTTGATGGGCAACAAGTAGTGGTCCAGGAAAACATACAGTCAGCATTACAAAGATATGGGATTCCCAGGTAACAAGATCCCCATTGTTAGGTACTTAGGACTGATATTGGGAGAGAGAAGGAAGACCAAGGCAGATTTCCAGTCCCAAAAGAAATAGGGAATAGACCAAGATCCAAGAGAGGACAAGGTCAGAACTCTAAAACTGGAAATGGGATACAACATATATGAGGAAACAGAACCCAAATAGGACTGGGGTGACTTAAGCTTCTCCAGACTCTGGAGATGAGATTGATCTCAGCCTCAGGCAGGGCTGAAGCAAAAGTCCGTGTAAATGACTCCATCTTCAAATGCGAGGGGGCAGACAGCTTTTGTCCCAACCAGAGGAGTGCTAGTAACAGATTTCTTCCAGATCTGAGGATTGCTTTAAGGTGCTCCATGAAATACTCAAACCTTCTGAACATGTAAGGTCATCTCAGACTTCACATCGTTGCTTGGCTTGCCTATTTTCCAGCCTGGGTTTGCTTGCTGAGAACGTCACTCACTTCTTCCTTGATACCTGGCCTGCCCTGATCTTGAAAGCCAATAAGAGCCTCTTTTATCTTTCACCCTCCATTATGCCAAAGTCTTGGGCCTCCTGTTGTTTAGAGCCCAGAAGCTTAGGGGTCTGAACCACTCTTTTAATCCCTCGAGTGACAAAATCCCAGGCTCTAATAACCATGGAGAAGAGAAGCCTGGCAGGTAAGGAGAACCTGGAGGAGTCTTAACGACAAAGCCGACCATATTTAGTTTTCTTTTGAAGATGAGATGACATTAAAACACACATGCACATGCAACCAAATATTTCTTGAGGGGTTTTTCCGGGGTGCTTGGGCCATGGAAGTCACATATACTTCTCTCAAGGCAAGGGGACTTTATTGATTATCTGAAAAACCCACAAAACTTGTTAATATATTCTTTGTCAGTGAACACACACACACAAACATGCGCATACATAGGCACACATATGCATGCACATACACATCTGTACACACACACTTTCTTTCCCTCTACCCCCTTGCATCCTGTTCCAGTGTATTGGCCTTACTCTCTCCTGAGGACAGGCTTCTTCATGTAGTAGTTCTACTAAAAGCCCCAATTTCTCATGCTCCAATTTCACATTATGCAATCTTAGCAACTCTAGAACGAAAACTTCTCTATCCCTGTATTTGTTTATAAATCTCAGGGTAGACTTGGTCTTGCTTGTGTCACATGCAAACACCTGAACTTTAGGCACCTTGATCTTCCTTCCTGGATCACTGTCCCATCCTTAGGGACAGGCAAAGGATACCATGTGTGATGCTCCCTATGGATGATGTGGCAGAGGAGAGGAGCTATTACCCAAGGAAAGCGTGTTTGCTGTTACCAGAAAAAGGTGGATATTCGAGGCAGAAAAAAATTGAAAGGTGCGTACCACGAAAGGAGGCAGTATATGAGTTGTGCCTTATAATCAAATATTGGTCAAGTTTGTTTTGTGACAAGTTATAAGTGGAATGGTATTATGATAGAGGAAAGATATTCACTCAATTAATTTATCCATCCATAAAACCAGTATTTATTGGGTGCCTACAGATACCATGGTGAACAAAATGAATAATCCTCCTTTCTCCTGAAAGCCTACAATGCAAAGGGATGCATGTAAGGGACAAGTAAAATAAGTTAAAATACTGTGTTATGATCACTAATAAACCAGAAAATCAGAGTGCCACAGAAGCACACAGTATAATACACAAAGGATAACTATCACACAACTCCAATCACACCTAGGCATGGAACATAATATCCTGCAGTAGTTGTCACTCTCAATTTTGTATTTAACTAGTACCTCCTGTAGTTGTCTCAGACTTCAGAGATCAGTAAAGAATTCCCAGAGGAAATGACATTCGAACTAAGACCTAAGGGATTAGTGGGGGTTGGTCACCAAAAAGTTTTTGTGCAGAGAGGTTGGGTAGAAAGGAAGAAAGAGTTTATACAAATGGTGAATCAGAAAGAGAGCGTGAGATTATGCACTAGGAAATGAAAGACACTTTGTATGATATGGGAGTAGAGAGAAAGTTAGGGAATGATGAAAGATGAGACTGGAATGGTAAGCAGAGATCAGATCACATGTTACAAGGCTGGGCTTTATTCTAAAAGCAATGGGGAACTGTTAAGAGGTTTTGAGCCATGAGGGCTGTATCAGATATGTTTTTAAAGTGTGGGATATGGAGTTAGGCTCTAAAGTTGATCCAGAAGATTAGAGAAAGCCTAAAATAAAGTGGGGAAGCAGGAACAAAGAGTTAGAGTCCTCAGGACTTGAAGACTAGATGAGGGACATGGAGGGGAATGCAAGAATCAAGGATAAAGCCCAAATTTCTGACCTCACAAATTGTGATATTGGCATCACTGAGACAAAGAAATCAGAAGGAACAGGGTTAATAAGAGGCAATGATATCCGTTACTGAGATTGAATTACAGATTTGGATCTTAAGTCAGTGAATTGAATCTGGGCATATTTGGGAAGTTTGGGAAGAGTTGAGGGTGTCTATGCAGCAGGATGCATGTCAGAAAGTGGAACAAAATAAGGCTGAAAAAGGCGATTCAATATACCAATAGCCTGTACAGCATTGGATCAGAATTTTGCTGTTGTTACTGATACTCAATAAGAATCCCACCCTTTTAAGCTCACCTTTGTACCATATGTTCCAGAATTCCTTGTCATCAGCATTAGAGTTAGATACCTCCAATGGCTGATATTCAAAAGACATGTGGAAAACAGAAGGAAAAGCAACTATTTTCTATTTTCTTTCAAGGGGAAGATGTTGGGCATTTTTGGATGGTGATATGGGGTTTGGCCAGTGGCTTCCAGGTCTAGTACTGAGGATAACTGAGATCATTTGTAGCAGCTTCCTAGTGATATCTACATTTCCAGATTTCCTAGAACCCACCAGTACTTTCTGATCTTCAGTCATCTAATTATTTCAAAGGCCCTGAGAGACTAATTTTTTTTATTACTATCCCTTCTATTGAAAATATCTAGAGTGGCTTCTGTTTTCTAACAGGACTAAGAATATAAGATACTTTAGATCCTGCCATTATGGAGATGGGGAGGTTTTTTCTTTTTGTTTGGCTTGGTTTGGTCTGGCTTTGATTTTTAGTTGAGTAATATAATGACCAAACATGCATTTAATAGAAATACACTTGTGTCAGGGAAACAGTACAGGTTTAGGTGAAGGAAATTTTTCAGCTATAGATTATTTAAATGTCCACAAATCGTTTGATGAAATCCCTCTTCATAATCTTGTCAACAAGAAGAAAAAATTGTGGATGGAGTGAAAGTACTGGCATTTGAGATTATGGTGGATTAATGATAACTCAAAAAGAAGTTTATTGTGATACAATACATATCTTTATCCTCAGAGCTATCTGTGTTTCAAAAACATGAAAAAAAAACATAGATGTCTTATCCAAGAACTCTGTGAATAACCTACTGCTGGTCAAGAATGTTTATATGTCAATATGGCAGTATAAAAATCAGGATTGTAAAAGATGTGAGACTTAAATATGGGGCAGAAAACCAACAAAATGAAATTCAACAAACATATGTATATAACTGTCTCTCCTAAAATTTTATTTTTTTCCTAAGAAGTTTATAATTAATTTATTTTGTTGCCTATTCTTTCCAATTACATGTTGACGTTTCAGTAAATTCTTACTTCGTGTCAATGTTTTTTTCTCAGTGGTCTATACTGTAAAATTTTATTTTTATGGTATCATTGTCCCAATATTCATTGCCTCAAAGTGCTGGGATATGGCTTTTAACGCTTTCTGTCTTATATTCCAGATTTTGTACCAGATGTGGAGGATGCCATAGCATTGGTCTCAATACTGAAATGGAGCTTAAAAGTGACATATATCATACAAAATGTGCATAACCTTTGTCCCATATCTTGGAATCTCTTCTAAGGAGGAGGTACTTTAAAATGTGTGTGGGAGTGGGGGAAGCACATGCATGACTATGTTCTTCAAAACAAGCTATGTAAAAGAATGAAGTGCTATAAATAAAACAGTGGTAGAGTAGGTTCAAAGTTACAGAGATTATAGTACATTCCCTGACAGAAATGTTATGTACTTACTCAGATGATGGCTATCAAAAAAAAAAAATCATGTTGTACAAAGTTCTGATGCTACAGTAATGATATTTAAAAAAAAGAATTATATTGCAGAGTTACATTGTCTTTACTTTCAGCTACATAAAAATTAAATTCATAGGGAAAGGCCAGAAGGAAATACACAAAATTGATGATCCATTTTGGTTAAAATGATGGAATTGTGGTGATTTTTAACTTAATTTTATCCAGACCATATGGATATGTGTGCATGTATGTGTGTAACTGAGCATGTATATGTAAGTGTGTGTGTATGTAATAAGTAAGCGCTACTTACACTCAAATAATGTTATAATTTGAAGCATTATGGATAGATAATTTCACTTTCATCCTACACTTTCCTTTTCTATCCCAATCTCCATTCCATTATTTTATCCTTTGTATATTTTTATTTGTCTATCAGTTTCTCCAACGATATTATAATCTTTGTTAAGAGAAAGATTTAAGTTTTTTTTTTCAGTTTCCAAGGCCACACTTTTTTAATCCTTTGCATCAAGCAGGCACTCAATAAATACATGTTAAACAAATAAAATGTGTCATTGAAATGATAAATTAATATGAAAAGTTTTTACTGAAAAGCTGCTATTCTCTTAAGAGAACACCCAGCATGTACTACATTTAAATTATTAGCAAATTTCAATGTTCAGGCCAGTATGTCTAGAAATGAGAAAATTTAAATCAATACATCAATAAAATAGAAAATGTGACCAATCCATAGTTGCATAATATAAATAATGATTATAGCCCTGTGTGGAACTGATCTGAATTTTTTAAATAGAGCCATAGGGAACTTTTTAATTTTAAAATCCTGAGAGAACATTTTCAGCTAGATAGCAAGGAGGAAGAAAAATTATATCTATATTGGCACATGCTGAACTACAAATTCATCTCGAGTTCGTGTTGGAAAATGTGTTCCTTACACGTGACTTGAATTACATGAGTCATATAGTATTCTGATAATGCAACCTTGAGACATTTTACAGAATTAAGCAATATGTTCACAAAATGAAAACAAATATATTTAACTGCCTATATAAGAAAGATATTTCACAGACTATGCCAATGATTAGATAAGATCCCAGATGACTATCTATTATGATTACCATTCTATATAAATGGAAATAGTTTTGTAGAAATATATATTTATTTTACTAGTCTTCATAAATATTCAATTATTCTTTGCCTTCCCATGCCCTGGGACTCACAATCTGAATTACAAAAATATTATGAGCCAGATAAACAAAACAAACATTCTTCAAATCTGAACTGTCTTTATCATTAGTGACCCTGGGTCAATGAATATCTGACTTCAGTAATACATGTCATAATACATTTCACTGAGAGACAATGAATTCATGAAAGAAAAATAACCTTCCTTAAGAAAACAGAGATTATGAAAGGACAGAATGGAGCAGATTGGTAAGTAAATTGGCCAAAAGTATTACATGATGAGATCTATTACCACTATGTAAAATGAAAAAAATATATGTAAAATTGATATTTTAAATGACAAAAAAATCATAGAAAGAATTTGATGAATTCATGAAAAAGTCGATGCTTAACTGGAAAATTTCCTTGGTAGATCTCCTTAGGTCTCAATACATATTTTAGCAGTTAACTCTTTAGGGACTCTATAGGGCAAATATCTCTTAAGATTAATATCTTAATTTTTATTAAAATTAAAATATTAATTATAGAATGGAGGCTTATTTGGCTGTTATGTCATACTACAAAAATGCTACAATGACTTCCATGATTGGTTACATTCAGTCAAGGGATTGTAGTTGATACCAAAGATGGAGGTTAAGGATCAAATAGAGACAACTTAGTATTTACAACTTTAGAGAGTAGTGTAATATCAGTGTATTGCAATCAGAAGGCTTAAGCCCAAATCATTGTTTTAGTTTTCTGGGCTGTTTCAGCAAATACCAGAGAATAGGTTGGCTCAAACAATGAGAATTTAATAGCTTACAGTTTTGAGGCTGAAGAAATGTCCAAATCAAGGCTTCATCAAGGTGATGCTTTCTTCCCAAAGACTGGCTACTGGTGATCCTTGGCTCCTCTGTCACATGGCAAGGCACATGAATGTGTCTCCTGGTCTTTTTCTTCTTTCAGGTTTCATTGATTACAGCTTTTTCTCCCTTGACTTTTTCTCTTTTTGTCTGAATTTCACTCCAGTTATAAAGGACACCAGTAATAGGAATAAGACCTGTCTTGGATGAGATGGGTCACACCTTAACTGAAGTAGTCTCATCAAAAGGTCCAACTTACAATGGGTTGACATCCACAGGAATGGATTAGATTTAAGAACATACTTTTCAAATACAGTTTCAATCCACAAAACTCAACCATCTGAACTCCAAAAAGACATGTTCTTTATACATGCAAAATACATTAATTCCATCACAATATCTCAAGAACCTTAAGTCATTTCAGAAACAATGCTAAGTACAAAATCTCATCAAAATTGGTTATGGATATGGTCTGTCCTGGTACACAATTCCCCTTCCTCTGTAGACCTGTGAATCCAAGAGAACGTTATCTGCTTCCAATATCAATGAAGGGACAGGCATAGGATATAAACATTTCCATCCCATAGGGAGAAACTGGAAGGAAAACAAGGCTACAGGTACAAAAGTACATTCCAAAACCCTCAAGGTCTGAGAGTTATCTATGAGATGAAGTTTTGTCCTCCAGTTCTGATGGAGCAGTAGCCCCAACTATTCCTCATGCTTGTGCAGCAGCCATCCTCTCCCTAAACACTGGGGTGAAGGCTCCAACCTCTTCAAGCATCAGGATGGCAGCCAAGCTTTCCACAATCCCTGGAGCACCTGAGAAAACTGGGGTGGTGGCACTCTTCCTGAACAACAGGGCAAAAGACCCACCCTTTCCAAGTGCCAGGGCATACCCACCCTTTCCATACACATGGGTGGGTCTGTTCTCTTGGCTTCAGAAGATGTCTTCAGTCCAGAAGAAGTCTTAGCTTCCATGGTCCTGCCGGTGAAGTGTTTTTCGTTCAATCTGTCCCTTGCCTATCCCTTTTAGTCCAGGCTGGCAGTGATTCTATTCATACAGAGCTCATAAAAAAAAAAAAAAAAATTCTCAGTTTTGCATGTAAGACACAAATGTCCAAACCATCAAACCTAAAGCTATTCCCTGATCCTCTCTGGATAACTGCATCTCCAATCCTGACTTGCACTGAAATGGCTGACCAGATCCATGTTCAATTAAACTCTTATATGGAGCACTATTCTCTGGAGATTTCCTTTCCAGAAACTCAGAATTTCCCAAACCATCAATTTCTGGTTTCTTTGTGCTCAGGAGTTCAATTCTCAACTTACCCTTTTCCTCTCACATTTTACTGTAGGCTGCAGGGAGAAGTCAGGCTGCATGTTCCATACTTAGCCTGGAAAACTCCTCAGCTAAATATCTAGGTTCATCGCTTTCAAATTCTGCCTTCCATCCTACATCAGAATTCAATTTTGCCAGGTTCTCAGCCATTTTAAAACAGGGATTGCCTTTCCTTCAGTTTCCAATAACACATTTATCATTTTCTTCTAGCACCTCATCAGAAATACCTTTAGTGTCCGTATTTCTACCAACAGTCTCTTCAAAACAATCTAGACCTTTTCTATCAAGTGCCTCACATTCTTCTAGTCTCTACCCATGACCCAATTCCAAAGCCATTTCCACATTTTTGGTATTTGCAGTGGCATCACCCCACTCTCCTTGCACCAAATTTGTTTTAATTTCTGAGGCTGCTTAAAGGAAATACCATGAAATGGGTTGGGTTAAACAATGGGAATTTGTTAGCTTACAGTTTGGAAGCCAAGAAAACGTCCTAATCAAGATATCTTCAAGGTGATGATTTCTTCCCAAAGACCAGCTGCCAACAATTCTTGGCTCTTCTGCCACATTGCAAGGAAAATGGCAGCTTCTGCTGTTCTCTGTCTTCTCTTCTGGGTTTCATTGGTTTCAGCTTCTTGTTTCCTGTGGCTTTCTCTCTCTTTGTGTGAATTGCATTATCGTATAAAGGACTCCAGTTAATAGGATTAAAAACCCATCCTGAATGAGGTGGGTCACACACTAATTGAGATAATCTCATCAAAAGGCCCTACTTATGATGGGTTTACATCCACAGGAATGGGTTAGATTTAAGAATGTTTTTCTGGGGTACAACAACTTCAAACCACCACAATCATGATCATGTTGCTCACTATCTATGATATTGATCAGTTCATATTAATTTTTTCTAACTTTTCATTTTGAAACACTCTCAAAATAACAGGACAGTTACAAAAATAACACAAAACCCATAGAGAGTACTCCAACATAACCCTATCCCACCACATACTCTACTCACCAATTTTAACATTTTGCCACATTAGTCACATACTTCTATCTATATGTCCATCAATCTATCAACCTATCTATCTATCCGTCTTTCTTCTATCTGTCTGGTGTCTACTTATCAGTTCATTTTCTGAACATTTATGTATAGGTTGTATGCATAATGCTCTTTGAAAACTTAGTACTGTGAAGTACATTTCCTAAGAACAAGCATATTCACTCATATAACCACTTTAGGTGCAGTTATCAAGTTCAGAAAATTTAACACTGACATAAAGCTTACAGTCTTTATTCCAATTATTTCATATGTCCCCAAAATGTCCCTTTGAGCTTTTGTCCTCTATTGTTAGATCCCATCCAGGATCATGTATTGCACTTAATTAGCATTGTCTTTTTAGTTGCCCATTCATTCTCCTTCCTTAAATTGTGGTAACATATATATGCGACATAAACATTCTCATCTCAACCATTCCCAAGCAGAACATTCAGTAGGATTATTCATATTTATACTGTTCCAATATCCTCACCACCTTTCATTGCTAAAACCTTTTCATCTCCCCAAATGGAAATGCTGTACACATTATTCATTAACTCCCCATTCCCCCTGCCTCCCACACCTGGCAACCTGTACTCTAATTTCTGTCTCTATGAGCTCCATATTCTCTGATTTTTCTTTTTAGTTACCATGGGGCTTAAATTTAACATCCTAAATCTATAACACTCTGCTTAGATACCAATTTAACTTCAGTGGTTGCACAAACTATGTTCCTATACCCCTCTGCCCTGCCTTTATGCAGTGCTTCTCACAAATTAAATGTTTATTCATTATTAGCTCAAAACTACTGATTTATTATTACATTTTGTGATTTGCCTTGCAGAGCCTGTAGGAAGTGAAAAGTAGAGTTACAAACCAAAATGTAATAGCACTGCCATTTATATTTACCCATGTTATTATGCTTACTGGAGACACTTATTTCTTCAAGTGGCTTTGATCTATTGTCTAGTGTCCTTTCCTTTCAACCTGTAGAATTCTCTTTAGCATCTTTTTTAGGAATGGTGTAGTAGTGATGAACTCCCTCAGTTTTTGTTTGTGTGGAAATGTCTTCATCTCTCCTTAATTTTTGAAAGACAGTTTTGCCAGATATAGAAATCTTGGTTGGCAAGTTTTGCTTTAGCATTTTAAATATGTCATCTTATGACCCTCTTGTCTGCATGGTTTCTAATGAGAAATTAGCACTTAATCTTATTGACGCTCCTTTGTATATGAAATTTGCTTCTCTTTTGCAACTTTCAGAATTTTTTTTTAATCTTTGTTTATGATAATACTTGGTGGAATCTATTTCAGATTATCCTGTTTAGGGTCCATTGAGCATCTTGGATGTGAATACTTATGTCTTTTGTTAAATTTGGTAAGTTTTCATCATTATTTCTTTGAAAATGTTCCATGCTCCTTTTCTCTTTCTTCTTCTTTGTGACTCCCACAATGTGCATATTTTTTATATACTTGATGGGGTCCCATGAGTTCCTCAGTCTCTGTTCACTTTTCTACATTCTTTCTTCTTTCTGATCCTTAGACTGAATTCTTATTTTCAAGTTCACCAATTCTTTCTTCTGCCAGTTCCTCCAAGAAATTTTTAATTTCTGTTATTGTGGTCTTCAGCTCTGTTTGGTTACTTCTCATAATTTCCATCTTCTACTGGTATTCTCTTTGTGTTCATTTATTGTTTTCTTGATTTCCTTTGTTGTTTTCCATGTTTGTCTTTTGCTCTTTCAGCATATTTATGACCATTTTTTTTAAGTCTTTTCTGGAATTGTCCCAGGTCTGTTCTTCCTCGTTGATGGTTTCTAATGTTTTAATTTTCTCTTTTGTCTTGGCCATAATTTCCTGCTTCTTTGTATGTTTTATAATTTTTTTGTTGAAATCTGGACATTTTATATTTCAATGTGTTATCACTGAGGTGTCAGTTCCTTAAGCTTCTAACCAGCTAGTATTATGAGAGAGCTCTCCTTGAATGTCAGGAGCCAACAACAACAATACAAAAAATTTATATATTAAAGAAAACACCTTTCCCAGGCTTTGTGATGGGAAAATGTGAGTGCTCTCTTTCAGATTTTATCATGCTGTGAGTTTAAAGATTAGCTCAAGACCAAAGTGTTAGGGCTGCCTTGATCCTTTCTGTGTATGTGCTTTGTCTTGAGCATGCATATGTGACCCTGGGAACTCCCCTCACTTACACAGATATGAATATCCCCTCTTCCCTAGGAAACAGTTTCCTTATGGTACCAGACACTGCTCTCTATATCTTACAGCCAACAATCCCTTGCCCCAGGCAGTTGCTTGACTGCTTCCCATAGTTTTCTGTAGGAAAACTCTATGAGATGTCTTCTATACATAAGGCAAGTTCTGGGATGAGTTCCTAAGGCCACAACCAGTCAGATTGAGCTAGATATACATGTTCCCAGTGTGTTCACGAGGGTTATCTTGCTCCCTCCAGAGCTGGGAGGGGATGGATGAGGGGCCAGCCAGGGCCCCATGTGATCCCACTGCTTTTAAGTAACCTTTTTCTTGATTTGGCATTTGCCCTGTCACTGTAGACCTTTAAACTGTTTTCTGGAGCTTTGATAAAGATATTTCTGCCAGTTTTTGCTGGTCACTCAGAGCTTCTCTGATGGGACAGAGCCTTGAGGCAGCTCCCTCTTCCATCTTGGTCAGAGCCACCAGTCATTTTACTTTCAACAGACAGTTTTCTTAGGATTAAAATAAGAAGGCAGAATTAGTCAGGTTCATTTTGATTCCAAAATGTATGACCTGTCATATGTTAAATCATATGATATAATGAAAAATATTTTTAGTTACATAACATTGTGGGTTTTACATAAAATAGGGCTACTTGACAATGAAAATTTATACTTGGAGAATAAAACACTTAAGGGACAGACAGCATATAGTAGATGCTCATCTGTGGACTGGGCTCTTTCAGATTGCAAAGGTCAAAATAACACAAGCTTCAGTAAGTATGGGGGTCAGGATTTTGTATAAGAATGCAAACATTTATAAAGAAGCACAAGAAAAACATTTTCATCAGCTGGAACTGGGGCATTGTGTCATTTGCATTAAGGATAAAAAGGCAGTTCTCATGAAGCAGTGTAAGTCTGCCACACTTGGATTTAGCCTTTTTTCAGTCTCTGATTCTCTCTCTTACTGCTTCTGCTCCAATGTAGAAAGCCAGCTCTGTCTTTTGGTGGCTCTCAATCCTGAAGGTGTATCAGGTACAGACAGAGCTTAAAGCCAAAAAACTTTGCCTCTTTCTCCTCTGCCAAGATTTCTGACCATTCCCCATTCCAGGGCATTCCACTATCCCCGTCCTTTCTGTGTGTTTCTGATTGATGCTCCCTTAAAGAGAAGACCATATGGAGGTGGGAGGGTATTGATATTGGCAGTTTGCCCACCATCCACTCCCATTGGGAAGGGATCTCATACCAGACCCACCACTATAGACTGCTGGCCACAGATCTGTCTTTGGCTTCAGCACATGTCTCCATTCTAACAAATTAGGTCAGAGATTCCCAAACTTTCTGAGTTCACACAGTTGCTTGAGTACCTCAGCAATATTTCCCCTGTGACTCTATTCCAAAATAACTACTTAAGCGCTCCTTTATTAAGTAGTTTGATCCAAAAAATTTAAAAAGTATTTATGTCTTAACAACTTAGTACCTGTTAAAAAATAATACATATAAACTGAAAGAAAATAATGTTTTCTTTTAGCTAACAAACTGCAGTGATTTAGTAATGGGAAATGTTTCTTCACACTTGGAATCAAAATTGACTCCACCACCCTCATTCCTGGATCCAGGTTCATTTTCATTGGCCTTGCTTTCTATCATAGCAACAACCAGAACCCTGTTTTGCAAAGATATGATGTCCCTGAAAGGCATAATGTTGAAATCATTAGTTACATTCAGCAATTATTTTGGCAGTGCTTGACAGATGTCTGTATATTTCTGTGTTCCTTAAAAAAAAATAAAGTATCTTGTGATGATCCTAAGAGTTTTCTGTGGCCCCTGAGGACACTTCAGTGCAGTTTTGGAGGCAGGCTGTTGAGGCAAGATGATAAGTTTGCAAGGTTGCATGGCACAAAGCACAATCACTTATATATGAGGAAATGCCCATGAGAGATTTTTTTTTTCCTCAGGAGGAATTCATGGGTATTAACTTTAATTATGACATACAGGTGGTATTTATAATAAAAGTTTGTGGGAAAAACTAATGTGATGTTGATGGGGAGGATTCTGTAGAAAGTTCATTCTGAAAGCATAGGTAAAATATCTTATGTTGAGGTGAGAGATGATATTTGAAAAGCTTAGACAAACCGGTGTAGAGATGTGACTAGAAGCAATGATCATGGAATGTGGTCTTAAATGAGATTACTCTATTAAGGATATAAAAATGGGATTAATGTTGGCTGGACAATAATGGCAAATTATTCCTACAATCTAGGATGTGATGGAGGATTAAAATAAACTGTTGTCAATAGGAATGAGGAAAGGAGGCAGATCTGGGAAAGACTTTCTTTTTGTCTCTTGAGACTTTGCTCCATCAAACACTAGCTTTACTTTAACCTCTACAACTTTGTCATCAAGCATATGAACACATTTTTACAATCATTTTACAAAATAAGACCAAAATTTCTCTTTATTCCTCTGCCTTTCTCTCTCTTACTTTCCTTTAATGGATCAGTTTCTTGAAAATTTATACTAGTCATCTCTTTCTTCACCCTGTCTTTACTTTCAACCCACTGAAATCTTGCTTTTTCATTACTCTAAAACTATGTACACTCTTGTTCTGTATTCTCCATACAGCAAAATCCCACATCCGTTTCTCTGCTATCACCTTACCTAATTCTCAGAAATCTGCCTCTTCTTCCTGTTTCTTCTCTGTGACTACTTTCTTTGTCTTCTGTGTGGGCCTGTCTTCTTCTCCCAGTTCTTTAAATATCAATTCCCTTTATGGTCTTACTGACAGCCCTCTTCTCAGTTGGTAGCATAGCCTGGTTCTTGCATTAGGTTCTTCTCTGACTTCCTAGCATTATCTCTGGTTGTGCTCCCACTCACAGGCTTACCCGCATTCATACTGAACCCATTGTCATGACTCTACCTACTTGCCTGCCCTTAACGTATTCCCTCTATACAAGTCCAGCTGCGTAATTTGTGGAACTCTGTGCTAAATGAAAATAGTGCCCGTTGTTCAAAAATTATTAAGAATTAAAAGACAGTGACAGCAGAGCATTAAAACAAGCTTAGGGATTCTTCTAAGCTCAGGCTCTGCAACTGCACATCTCACATGCACATGAAGCTGATGCTCATCTGCTCATTTTTGAAAACTTATCTCAAGGAACCCTGCCTGACCATCTATCCCCACCAGTCTGAGTAAACAGCTTTCCTCTATTCTCCCAACTCTTCTGTGCATACCTGCATTCTAACTCTTCTCATTTCACTGTAAGCTCTGGATTACTTGTCTGCCTTCCTGAGTGAACTGTGGCCTCCTTGATAGCATGGATTGTGCATGTTTGCCCCTCCTGCACTCAATTATGAAATTGCATGCATTGTTTGATGTTATAAATTTAGTTGCTAGTATATATCTTATTTTTAAGTGTAGGAAATAATTTTAAATAAAAATAAAGTAAATGAAGCAAAATACGTGATTATTTCTAGAGCATATTGGTTTTTTTTTGCTTGGTAAATTTTAGTCCCAGATTCATGTATGTGTTTTGAGTATGGTGGTTGGGTAGGAAATTGAAAGAAAAATGTCAAAGGGACAGGTATGGACAATGAGAGAGAAAACAAATTCAAACATTTGCATCTCCATGAATTAGAGGGCAGTTCAGGGGGACAGAATGGAGAAGAACTGCATGATTTGAGGGCAGTTGATATATCAGTCTAGAACTGGTTGACAAACCAACTTTCCACCTAAATGACCCCTGCTAAATTTGTTTTGAAATTTAGATACAAAAACCCAAATGAGGAATAGGAGTTTAACCTTACAACTGGTTTATCCTGTCAATAACAAAACACAGTTTTAAAACATGTACTATTATGTACTTACTCTTTGTCCAATATCGGGGTTTAGGGAGGGAATTATGTTTGCTGGGGAAGAAGAAGTAGAAAGTTGGAGACAGTCTCAGAGAGTGAGTCTTCTGCAATGTATTTCTACCAATTGTCCATCTGCTGCCCTGCAGACCTTTCCAAATAAAGCATCTTACGGTAGTGAAGTTGTGGTTATTGACATACCATTTTCCATGGGACTCACCACAGACCTCTGCATCTAATTTTCCACACATAGACTGGTATTGTTTAGCCAAAAGAGTGGTACGTCTAGTGCCAAGTCAATCTACTCCATGCTCAGTACATCATAGTGATTTCCCTAATATTTGGCCTAAATTTAATTCAATATAATATATATCTCATAAAACCTAAGTTAAAAGATATCTTGCCATTTTATCATCTTTGCGGTCACATTTGTGGCAAGAGAGCTTTTTTCTGCATTTTTTAATAAAAGAGTTGGCAGTAATACCACAGCAAGATTCCAGAAAATGATGCCAGCGTCCTTGAATTTCTCAGAGGTGCAGTTTCATGCAAACAAATCTTCCTGCTGAACCCAAGGAGATAAAACTACCACAGGCAAATCAATGATCAAAATTGTTAACATAAAACAATTATGAAATTGCATACATTGTTTGATGTTATGAATTGAGGAAATTGCATACATTGTTTGATGTTATAAATTTAGTTGCTAGTAAACATCTTATATTTAATTGTAGTAAATAATTTAAAATAAAAATAAAGCAAAGGAAGGGAAATACATGATTGTTTTGGAAGCATTGGGCTTTTTTATTGGTTTTGGGTTGGAAGCAGGGATAAAAATAGGCAAAGCTGGCAGTCATTGACCAAATTTTGATCATTCTGGGTGGTTACTATAGAGGTTGTGGGTAAGAATTCTATTGTCATATGTGGTCTATTGTCTGTTTGTATATTCAGTCTTGATAGTAATTAACTCCCAGAAAGATTTCATAAGTGATTATAGTTAAAATGGAAGTATCATAAGAGTTTCTGATATGATAGGAGAAAAATGAAGGGCTTCGTACTATTTTTAGTGCTTTCTCTGTTATAAAATCTATTTATGGCACTAATTCTGTTTATTTGAACTAAAATCAAGAAATGTTTATTGTTGACCCTATATTGAGGTAAAGAAACAGACTCAAAAAAATTTAAACAACTTGACCAAGAATATAGATAGAACTTGACAGAGTAAGGTTTTTAAACTTGTTGGTTTTCATTATTGGCTTTACATTACTTCTAATGCTATCGTAAGAGTACGGTATAGTCCTATTATGAAAATATTGGCATAAAGGCATTAGGAGACTTTAATTATCTGTAATAAACAACCCAACTCAAGCTGTCTTCAATAACAAAATGGATTTTCACTCCACGGTAATGTTCAAACAGGGTCAGTTGGATTCAGATGCACAAGGAACTTATTAAGCCCAGTTTTCTACAATGGAGTTCCAAAATTTTCAACAACAACCAAACTTCTCAGGGTAACTTAAGGCTTCATCATCTATGAATTAAAGGGAGAGAGGGACAGCGAAAGAGAGAAACAGTGAGAGAGAGACAGCAAGAGGGGCTGTCTTGTTATTTTTGTTCCTCAGAAGCACTAAGAAATGTGTCTTTTTTTCTTAAAAAAAAACACTATGAAAACTTCTGTTCCCATTTCATTGATCCAAATTGTATTGCATATATCTCTTTGAACCATTAATGGAAGATCAGGGGTGGTATCATGTTGATAAATAACTAAAACTTGACTTCTATGCCCTGGTCTTAGAACCAATGTTGGAACAAAGTTGCCCAAAGCACATGAACTCTGGGGCCATGGCTGGGGGTCTGGAGGGTGCAGACACTCTAACATTTGGGAAAGATACCAAAAGAAGAAGCAATGGACATTGGAGAGACAACTACAGTGCTCAATATAATAAAATAAGAAGACTATTTCTTTATATTAGTAATTACATTACTACATAGTAAAAAGGGATTTTACTTATTACTTCATACTCTATCATCTCAAAGCATTGTTAAGGGATTGATTTTTAATGATTTCTTTAGCTATTCAGGACTTACTAATGTTGTAAGAAATTAACATTATTCTGATTAGCAAAATTCAGAACTTATTAATGTTGTAAGAAATTAACATTATTCTGATTAGCAAAATAAATTCATATCCAATGCAAAAAGAAATTGGAAAATGAAGGAAAATTTAAAGCTGCACATAATCCCTGAGCTAAGAGGAAGCATTTTCAGTCCCTTTCCTTCCAGTCCGGTATGTGTGCATATTTTGTCACTATTTAAAACACAAATTATTGGATGTGGTCATGTATCCTAATTTTTATGTTAAAATTCCCTAATTATAATTTATCTTTAAAACACACTGTTTTTATTATTTTTGTTCCCTTTTCTAACTCTTTCCATTGATTTCTTAGTTAATTTAATTGTATTCATTTTCATTCAGTAATATAGGGGTTTAAGGATGTAAGGATTCTTTAGAATATAGCTTTGACCATATACAATATATTTTTATAGAGGGTTCCAGTCATTAATTTTCTGCAGGTTGGTTCCCCATTTTGGGGGGATTGAATCATGTACCCCACAAAAGACATGCTCAAGTCTTAATCACGTTCCTGTGTGTTCCAGTTTGTCAGTGCTGCTTTTATGCAAAACACAAGAAATGGATTGGCTTTTATAAAGGGGGTTTATTTGGTTACAAAGGTACAGTCTTAAGGCCATAAATGTCCGAGGTGAATCATCAACAGGGTACCTTCAGTGGAGAATGGCCAATGGTGTCTGGAAAACTTCTGTTAGCTGGGAAGGCACATGCTAACCTGAGTTCTGGTTTCAAAATGGCTTTCTCCCAGGACGTTTTTCTCTGGGCTGCAGCTCCTCAAAAAATGTCACTCTTAGTTACTCTTGGGGCATTTGTACTGTCTTAGCTTCTCCAGAGAAAAAGTCTGCTTTCAAAGGCTGTCTCCAAAACGTCTCTGTAAGCTGAATCTCCTCTCTCAGCTCCTGTGAGTTCTTCAAAATGTCCCTCTTGGCTGTAGCAAGCTTGCTCCTTCTGTCTGAGCTTATATAGTGCTCTAGTAAACTAATCAAGGCCCACACTGGATGGGCAGGGCCACACCTCCATGGAGACTATCCAATCAGAGTTATCACCTACAGTTGGGCAGGTTGCATCTCCATGGAAACACTCAAAGAATTACAATCTAATCAACAATTATACATGTGACCACACAAGATTGCATCAAAGATAATGGCACTTTGGGGGACATAATACATTCAGACTGGCACACTGTGGTTAGGTCATATGTAAATATGACCCTGACGGATGGTATTATTAGTTAAGGTGTGGATTCATTTGTGAATAAGATCTTTGAAGACTTTATTTAGTTGAAGCCAAACTGAATGAGGGTAGGCCTTGATCCATACTACAGTGCTTATAAGGCAGAAGAAACTTGGATGCAGTCAGAGAAAGCCACAAGAGGAGACCAAGCAGACAGAATGCCATGTGACACAGGCCAGAATGCACATCAAGAAACCCCAAGGACTATGGCAAGTCAGCACCAAAATACTACAGACTTTAGGGGAAGACATTGTCTGTTGAGACCTTGATTTTGAACTTGTGTCTCCAAAACCATGAGACAGTAAATTGCAGTGGTTTGAAACCACCATTGCATGCCTTTTGTCATAGTAGCCCTGGTAAACTAAGACACCATTTGTCCAATCATTGATTGAAATATAATTTTACTACATTAAAGTGCTAGAGCTTTGTTTGTTTTATCTTTCAGTAATATTTTACTGCATTGTGATTTATGAAAACATGTCTTATAAAATTTCTGCTTTGGGGAATAATTGATCATCTGTTGCACAGAATTTGATGTATTCCTTGTGATGTAACAACATCTCAATTTTTGTGATTCTTCCACGAGGGAAACAGAAATGAAGTTCTAGCTAGTCCTTTAGGAATTGTCTTCAATGTCTCTCACAGGTGGTTTTCTGGGAGCAGACCCTGAGATGGAGTATGGTATGCACATTATATTAGGAATCAACATCTGTGGGAGGAAAAGGAGGAAGCAGGAATATATTGAAGCTTAAGTCAGAGTAGTATGTAGGCCCAAAAGGAAGGAGCTAGGAGCCAACATCAAATGACCTGTCTGGAGTTGGGGGGAAAGAGAAGAACTTTCTCTACCCCCAGGTCATTGGAATCTGACTGCCTCCAAGAAGGCTGTGCCTTGGTGCATGGGACTTTGCCGTTGAGGCAAATCCTACAGGAGCTGACAAACAGAGGCTGACTGCTGACATTTGGAGCAAAAAGGCCCTCTCTGAAGAGGAATCTGGGCAATGCAACTCTATTGTGTCTACTTCCATGTATATATTTAAATATCCTCATGAATTACTTTTTTCAGAATATCTTTTTCTAGGTTCAGTAAGTATCTATTGTTATTTCCATGGGATTTATCAAAACCTGGGAAAAGTATGTTGAAGTCTACCTCTGTTCTATTATTGTATCACCTTTCATTTCCATATTTTACATTTTTAAACTTTCTATCTTAAATAATTTCAGCTAACAAAAAAGTAGAAAGACAATACAAATAATTTGCATTGATGCTTCACTCAGCTTCCCCAACAAAACCATAGTTCAATGATTAAAACCAGAACATGGGCATTGATAAACTGCTGCCAACTAAATCTACAGAACTTATTTGAATTTTGTCATTTGTCCAGCAATTCTTTTTCTGTTCCAGGAGAAAATCCTGTCTTTCCCATTCCATTTTGTTGTGTCTGCATTTAGTCTCCTCCAATCTGCCACAGTTGATCAGTCTTTATTTCTCTTTCAGGAACTTGACATTTAAGGTGTTCTGGGCAGTTATTTTCTAAAATGATCATGAATTTGAATTTCTCTGTTGCTTCTTTCTGATTAAATTTAGATTAGGCATTATGCTGGTTTGCACGTATCATGTCCCCCAGAAAAAGCCATATTCTTTAATGCAATCTTGTGGGGGCAGATGTATTAGTGTTGATTAAGTTGGAACCTTCTGATTGAGTGTTTCCATGGTGATGTGATCCACTCAATGCTGAGTGCCACCTTTGATTAGGGTGTGACCTCTTGATTGAATGTTTCCATGGAAATATGGCCCCTCCCATTCAGGAGGGACATTGTGAAGAGGAGCTGCAGCTAAGAGAGGACAAAATGCCCCAAGAGCAGCAATTTGGAGAATGCCATTTTGAAATGCAACCTGGGAGCAAGTGGACACCAGCCATGTGTCTTCCAAGCTAACAGAGGTTTTCAGGACACCAATGGCCATCCTCCAGTGAAGGTACCCAATTGTTGATGCCTTACCTTGGATACTTTATGGCCTTAAGACTGTAACTTTGTAACCAAACAAACAACCTTTATAAAAGCCAATCCATTTCTGTTTTTTGTTTTTGTTTTTGTTTTTGTTTTGTTTTGTTTTTTTTTTTTGCATTCTGGCAGCATTAGCAAACTGGAACAGGCATTTTTATTTTATTTTTATTTATTTATTTATTTTGTTAAGAATACCAAAGAATTTGTGCCTTTCTCATTGTATTATATGAGAAGGTGTATGATGTTGATATTTCTCATTACTAGTGATATCAGCTTTGGTCACCTGGATAATGTAAAGTTTTCATTCTTCCCTTTGTCATTAATAAGTATCTATTAGGGTAATATTTTAAGAGTATTTATTCATCATATGTTTGCCCACATATCTTTTCATCTATCATAATTCTTGCCTGAAACAAATTTTACTGTGGTGTTTGATAAATGGCAACTTTCTATTTTCATTTATATTTCATTCTCTACTTACAAATTAGAATTACACTGGATGGAAAGTTTTCTCTTTTTTCCCCAATTATTTACTTATTTAATTGTATTAGTGGAGGCTTATGGGGAATTCTCTTATTCTATGGTTAATAATCCATTGTTGTCTTTGTTTTGTTGCTCATATTGTCTCATATTCTCCTTTTATTTCTAAATAATTTCTTCTTAATTACTCATTATATGCTCTTTAGCATAAAAAATCTGTTTTTTTCAACTTTGCCAATTTTACTTAACCAATAAAATAAAATAAAATTCCTACTAATAACATTAAAATACATTTCTGAAAGATACAGTTTAATAAAACCTATTGTTCTGTAGCCATAAATAGATTTTCAAAATGTCAAAGTGAATTGTTGTATACGTGTAAAAGTGCAGTTGTCTGTATTACAAATATGTTTGTCCTGACTCATTAATGGGTCCCTCTGCATCTGTTAAAAATAATATCCACTCCTCAAAAAATAAGCATTAAAGCACTAGAATATTGCACATACAGTTATTCATTCAAGTTGGCTTTCATCAAAATTGTAAAATCTACAACATAAGAAAAATAAAACATAGTTGCACCAGTTCCCATTTTTCAGTTTTTTGCCTTGAAAACGTCCTTGTTAGATGATAATATTATGACCCCTGCTTCACTTCTATTGTCATTTGCTTGTAGGTGGTATTCTTCTTTATTTTTCTATGCTGATCCTTTTTTTTTTTTCCCCGTAGCTTTTAAATTCCTTTGGTCATTTTCATAGAATGAAATTTAAATATCTATACTTGTGTCACTATCTTACAAAGAGCTCCTTATGTTTATTTTTGACATATTTCTATCAGTGAATGTGTCAAGTTACGGTGGTGATGAGAACAAACCTGGAAAGAATGTGGCTTGAGGTTTATAAAATAAGCTCAGCTAATGTTCCTGACTAATAAATAAACATCTAAATGCTCTGCTATCAAATATTAATTAATTCTTCCTTTCCTCCCTCATATTAATTTAGTGTCCTTTCAATTCTTTAGTGGACAGTGAGTGTAGCTTTCAGCAGGAATACTCTTATGCTTTGCCAGAAATTTTTATTAATTGTAATGAATGTAGTGATTATGGGACAACCAAATTTTGAAAAGAAAGATGACTTTGGAAGACAGTTCTTCCTTTGAAAAGTATGATATTTCAGAATCTCAATAAGTCTTTTTGAACCTAAGGGAACTGGAAGTAATTTTTTCACAGTGTTCAAGTTTGCTAAAGCTGCTCTTATGCAAAATACCAGAAAAGGATTGACTTTTATAAAGGGGGTTTATTTGGTGACAAATTTACAGTCATAGGGCCATAAAAGTGTCCAAACTAAGGCATCAACAAGAGGACGCCTTCACTGAAGAATAGCCAAAGGTGTCCGGAACACTTCTGTTAGCTGAGAGGTCCTGTGGCTGGCATCGGCTGTTCCTTTGCTCCTGGGTTGTGTTTGAAAATGGCATTCTTCCAGATGTCTTTGGGCTTGTCTCTCTTAGCTTCTCCAGAGCAAACGCTGGGCTAGCATCTCCAAATGTCTCCAAGCATCTGCTTCCAATGGCTGTCTCCAAAATGTCTCTCTCAGCTGCTTTTGGGGTGTTTTGTCCTCTCTTAGCTTCTCCAGAGCAAACTCTGGGCTAGCATCTCAAAGCATCAGCAAGCGTCTCTCCAAAAGTATCTCTCAGCTGCTCTAGGCTCCTTCTGTTTGTGAGCTCCTTTTAAAGGACCCCAGTAAACTAATCAAGACCAAACTTGAATCAGCATAGCCAAATCTCCATGCAAACATTCAATCAGGAGGTCACACCCTAATCAAAAAGATTAATCAATCTGTCCCCCACAAGATTGCATTAAAGAATGTGGCTTTTTCTGGGGGACATAATACATCCAAACCAGCACACATAGCTTTTTAAATATTCAGATATTCTGTCAATCCAATTGGTGGGATCCTTGTATTCCAACATTCTTATTAATATCAACTTCAAAATACAAAATTTAAAAATGCAATAAATTAGTTCAGGAACCCTAGTCACAATTAGATATTTTCCCTTGATCACAAAGACTTCATCTATACCTAATTTATATTCATATGAGAATAAAATATCCAGTTAACTATTAAAATTTTGAAGTCAGCTGAATTTTCTGTCTACAATTCTAAACATATTACTTGGATATTTTAATTTATTCTCAGTTTATTTATTTGAAAGACCATCTACAGCTCATCTTTTAACAATATTATATAATGACAAACTAAAGTAAAAATCAAGGTATTTCATAGCTATGATGGTCAATAACTATAATGTGAACTTAAACACCTTGTCCACTCATCACTCTTTGTTATGCATAAAATGTGAAATACCCATGCCCACTTTATTTTACTTACATTGTAGAATAAGAGAATAGACTAAATTTTAGGAAGGGAGGGATGATCCAAGAAGTGGTAAATTTTGCCTCAAATACCTGTGATGAGGTTACAAGAAGGCAATCTCTCCAACTCTACAACCAAATCCATATTTAGTTCAGGACCAGGAGTTGGAGTGGGTAGGCACAAGGTGCAGGAGGAATACTCCCATGGAGAGCTGTAGCTGTCTCCAAGAAGTTGGGTCAGACAGTTCTAGGATGTTCTCTTTTTCCAAACTAACTAGCTTTTGGGTGTGTAGATTTGTCATTGCTCATTGAGCTTTTTCAGACAGTTCAGAATTTTAGCAGTGCACAAAAAGTTTCTAAACATCATCACATACTTGGCAAGGAATCATAATTTTGTCTCTACAGAGATCTGGAAGGAATCCAGGACCTCCCAGGGTCTTGTTCTTTTTGTGGGGCATGGGTCAGAGGAGTTCTGCAGGCAGCCTATGACCTTGAGTCAGGTGCTTTGGTGTCCTAAGGCTGATTCAGCTGTTCAGCTCAAAATCAAGATCCATGACTCCCTTGGGTGTGGTAAACCAGGATGGGTAGGGGGCCTTGGAATAATACTTCATAAACTATGTGCTGAGAGTAACATAAGTGTTTGGGGAAAGTATATTATTTTAGCATCACCAAGGTAGCATTTAGTATACCAGAATAGGTAAAGTGGTTTCCACATGTGCAAAATTATGGGCAGGGGAAATCACGCCTATTCAGCAAATGGAGTTCAGTGTGTGCAAAGTTCAAAGAATGATAAACAATTGTAAAAGCCATTGGTCAAGGGTCACAATGCCTCTTAAATGACAGGCTGTTGAAAGTTACTGTAGGAGTCACTTTGCTAGAAACTGTTAATTTTAAAACTAGGTGCTCAAATAAATCAATTCAGTTAGAAACCTTGAACAAGGCAGGTAAAAAGCATAAAGCACAAACCAATCTTTCCTGTAGGTTTTATTTTAGAGAGCTGAACATGAAAAGACGTGAAGATGTGTGACCTTTTAGCTTCTATTATAGTGGTGAGATAGAACTTAAGAGTTCCCCAGATGTTTTATAGAACCATGTATATTGGGTACATGTGTCATTTCCTCTAAATACCCACAAAAGTTTGTAGTTACTTAGCAACATTTTTATGTTCCTCTAGAATTCCTTCGATTAGACATGTCAAGGCAATTCTCCTTGTTTCTTAAGAGAGTTCTCCCCAAATCTAAATTCACTTAAAACGTGTTACTATTTTTAGCATCTGTGAATTATATTAACAACAGAGACTTCTAGGGGAACTGTAGCTCAAAAGATCTCTGTTTCACAATGTGAAACTGCATTTAAGAAGTGGCATAGTTAAGACAAATTGGTAAAATTTCTGACACATTTTTAGATCTTTTTCATGGCACTTAGAGGTAAATGCCTTATTACAAATGTATTTATATTCTTGTTATTTCCTCTACAATGGTGTAAGGGGATTTTATATTGAATATCCTTGTTTCATTATCTTTCTAGCTCCCCACCACCACCACCTCCACACATACACACACAGCAGCAACATTTCACAAAGTATGCTCCTTAAAGTTAGGTTTTAAAAGGAACAATATTTTTTTAAATTAACATCTTATGGTTCTTAAAAAGTTAGATAAGTTCTAACATAAATCTTAAACTTATTTGAGAGCCTATTAATGTGTTTTGCCAATCACTACAATAAAGATATAAAATATTTTATCCCCTTTATGCCCCTGTGCCAATATTCCCCTTTCCTATCTCCAAACCCAGGAAACCACCACTCTGCTGTTTGTAATTATAGATTAGTTTAAGAATTTTATATGGAATAAAAATACGTAATTTCATATAAATACAACATATGTTATCTTTTGCACCTTGTGGTGCACAGAAAAATGTGTTTGAGATACCTTTTATTGAAGTCAATTAGACATTAATTTTTATTGCTGAATTATATTGTTCAAATAGACTATAATTTGTTGATCCATTTTCCTGCCGATGGGAATTTGGGTTGTTTTCAGTTTTGGACTAGTAAGTATAAAACTCACATCAATATGCATATACAAGTCTTTATTGACATGTTTTCATTTCTCTTTGGTACATAACAAAGGGTGAAATTTGTTGAGTCATGTAGTCAACATATGTCCACTTTGTGAGAAACTTCCAACTTATTTTCCATTCCCACTAGCAACATAGGACATTTGTAATTGTTCCACATCTTTACTGGCACACACATTAATTGTCTCTTTAATTTTAGCCTGTTTACTGCATGAAAATATATTTCAGAAATTTTATTTTTCACTTTTAGGATTTCCATTTGATCCTATTTTAATTTTCCTACTTCTCTGGTAAAACTCATTTATTTCTCATTCATTGAAAATGTTTCATGTGTTAAAAATATGTTTTGTTTTATTTTATTTATTAAGAATAGATATAATAACTACTTAAAAATTTTTTCTTTATTTGAGACATCTGCTTCATCTCAGGATCAGACTCCTTTGATTATGATTTCTCTTGAGAATGTGTTCCACTTTCCTGATTCTTCATATGTCTGGTAATTTTGGACTTTATCCTGGATATTATGAATGTTAATTTGAGATTCTGGATTCTGTTGTATTTACCTTATAAGTAACATTTCATATGCTTTAGCAGGTGATTCTCTTTATTTTTGAGCAGCCTAGTCTGTTCCTAAAGAGACAGCGCTGATCTCAGTTCAGATCTTCTGTCTATAGCTAAGATGTTTTTAGTCTATCCTACATCCATCTGTTTCAGGGGTCAATCAGAGATGTGTACAGACATTTGGGTGATTCTCCTTTCTGGCTCTTTTTCTTATGGGATTATCCCACTCACTTCAGCATTCATTGTTTCCTGACTTCGTTTTTCAGATTCTCTTGGCCAAAAAGACTGTGAAGTATTTTCCATGTTTCCCCCACTACCACTGTGTATGCCACACAGGCTCCATTTAGCCCAAGACTAGAAGGGAAAGAACTGAGAAGTTACTTTTACAGCTCCCAGTCTCCAATCCTCCCAGCAAGTGTGCATGTCCACCAGAGTCTTTCTGCTTCTGTTCACTATGCATTTTAACTTTAAGGTAGCCCTTTTTGGTATGATGTCTAAAATTTACATTTGTTTTCTACAGAGGATTATCTGGCAGGGACTTACTTTGAAGTCTATCACATATAAAAGCAAAATATTTTGTCCATGTAGTAGCTTGTATTTTCACTTTCTGATTGCATCATTTTGATTAATAGAGAGTTTCACAATTGGAATGGAGCCTAAAGCCTCATTTTTTAACCCATAAAATTATAAATTATTGTTTTCTATTTACCTAATACAGGTAATCAAGATAACCTCTATATTGTCTTCTACAATATACAAGATTTTTTATTTTGGTTTTCTCATTCAGCTCTACAATTCATCCAGAATTGATTTTTGAATGCAATGTGAGTTATTGATCAGGATTTTTTTCAGTAAAACATTTTGTGATCCACTAAAAGGAAAAAAAAAATTAATTCTGTATTTTTCATATCTACATAGAAAGAATGTCTAAATAACACTAGATATAGACTCAGTTTTTAAAATTTCATTTATGGTTGGAACTAAACTCAATATCTTTACATTAGACACAAAAAATTAAAAATTGTCATCAATTAATTAATCAGTCTCTAAATTAAAGCACTAAACTACATTGGACTGTTAAAATGACATCAGCAAAAATGTTTTCATCAAATTAACTTTCTTCAGGCAACTGAATTAAGTTTCTCAAGCCAAGCATGTAATTAGAATCTCTTCCTCTCTGGTATATATACTTAATACATTAAGTATGCTTGAAACAGTTTCTATTTTGTGAATTAAAATAGAAGAGTAATCTTTAGTTGCCTCAGTTTATGAATGAAATGCTGACCATATAAAAATTTGGCAAGGAAGTCTACACACTCTCATTCACTGTGTCATGAAATAAATAACATTATATTAAATCCACAATGCTGAGATACCGAAATGCTTTCTAGTCTGTATTGTCTCTTTCATTATCTTTTAGATATGTATTTCTGTTTACCATGCAAACAGAAAAGGGAGAAAATTAACATCTGAGAAGTAGAACTAATGATCAGAGAGTTTAAAAGAGAATCTAATGGTAGATATTCTAGAAAGAATAAATGATGGCACATGATTTCACAAGTAAAACTTCAACTTAATGTTTAGTAACATTTCCATCAAAATACTAGATTTTTAAAATAATCTTTCCCATAGATTTTATATGCACCTGAAATATATAGTGGTATTCTTAGCATCACTCCTAGTTAATTTTAAGCTTCCAAAAAGTAAGTTTTCTGTCTTATTCACGGTTACCTCCACTGCAATATATTTCCAAGCATGATTAATAATTAATTGTACTCGAAAAAGAAAAATCCCATAGATAGTAAGTCAGGATAACAAAACCATCCAAGTGGAGCTTTATAGCTTAATCTTAGGTATAAGGTATTTTGAGAAAATTAACTGGGTAGTTTACTTGTGTCCACTTTATCTTTTGAACATGAACTCAACACTTAATTTTGTATAGGAAAAAAATCAATTCAGAGTGACTGTTTCAACACTTCAATTAGAATTGCCAGTTTTAATATATGTTGATACCTATACATTATCATTTATCATTAAATAATATTGCAAGTGAGATTTTGAAAACATAACTGAAATGTGGTTTAATGTAGTTGAATAACTCAAGATATAAGTAAGAAACAAGTAAGATGCCATTTACTGGAAGCTCTATTTTATATTGGACTTGATACACAATTTCCCTTTACCTTTCATATCTGTATGTCTTATTCCAAGTCAGCTAAGAAAGAGATGGCAACTAATCAGGTACAAAATGGCATAAGAAGGAAGGAGGATAATCACTTATATACTTGGAGCAAAACATAGTAAGTCAATGAGTGATTTTTTTATACCTTCTATGATTTTAACACTTGGAAGGAAAAAGGGGAAATAAGTGATATGATCATTTTCCCTACCTGGTGATTAAAAACAACAAAAAACAACACAAAACCTTACATATATTATTAAACAGGGTTCAGTGGAAAAAATGTGAGAAAAATTGTGCAAATACATGTCACTAATTTCCTAATCAGAACTTATAACATCTTTTACAATTAGAATGTAATTCACAGAAGAAAACTGAAAAATATCCTAAAAGCCAAATCCTTAAATGAGGAAGAGTCTGAGCAACCTCAAGATGTAGATTTATTTTAATGCAATATCCATGAATAGGATTTTATGATTTCAATTATCCAGTATATTTTTATATTGCAAATAACATCATTGTAAGCTTTTCCACTCTATGTCACAGAGATGATGTGTTGGAAAGGATTGGCTTTCCTAACAGAAACATTCAGCTAAAAAATACTCTAACAGCACTTTATTTCATAGCGATTCTTTTGATGAAACTGTTACTTAAACTACAAACTACTACATTCGTTTATACTGTGTTAGCAAGAATTCCATCACGTACACATTAAATACTCTGGAAATTTATAGCAACCTCCTAATTGAGACAGAAATGTTAAAAATATATGAGGGAGGTGCCAGCATTAATCTGTCTGCTATTAAATGAAAGTGAATCGATTAAAAGATGCAAAAATGCTAAGCCAATTACCAAACTTTTTTGTCTAACATAGAAAACTTTTTATGATTTCTTTTTTTCAGATGTTAGTAAATTAAATATTGAAAAATTCAACAAAATGTTTATAACCTAGATGAAAATATAAACCAGAGCATTATGAGATTCATGTACATGATATTCAGTGTAAGAATTAGAACATTCCCATAACAATGAAGCAGCATCTGTGCCCCTCCACTACTTCTTCTCCATCTGCCCAGAGGTAACTCCTAAACCAAATTTTAGACTAGTAAATTCATACCTTTTTTTCTGATGAGTTTCAGCCACATTTTCATATCCTTATATACTGTTTATATAAATAAAATCATACTATGTGAATTGTTCTGTTACTTTCCTTTTTCCATTAATATTACATTTATGAGATTTCTCCATTTTTATATGTGTGTTTGTAGTTCCTGTATTTCTCTGCTGAAGAGTAAGGAATGTTTTATGCATTCCACTGTCAGTGGACATTTGGGTGATTTTCAATCTGGGGTAATACAAGCAAAATATAATAAACATTCTGGTACGTGTCTCCATATTCACATGTGCAAAACAGTCTCTCGAAATGGAATATTTGGGACATTTGCATAAATGTTGCTCATTAAATTGACTCAATAACATCAATCAGTTTTCAAAGGGAATGTGCCGAATTCTGGTTTACTCTATCATATGTGAAGAGTTTGGAAGTCATCACTCCCATCTTCTCAACAAGAAAAAGCTGAACGAACTGAAAATCAAAAACTTTTCTGAGGTCTATCAGAAAATTGAGATCACAGGGCAAATTGACACCCCCAAAACTGGAGACACAGGTGAATATAGAGAATCACAGCCTAATGGAGCAGAAGCTGGAGACAGGAACAGGTAAGAAAAGTTAAGTTTTAATCAATGAACAGCTGGAGGCTGAGTGTGGACTAGCTTGACTGTTAAAAATCTCCTGAGGTTTCAAGTTTAAGGGAGACCCTACACTTTCCTGAAATGTCTCCAGGAACCCACCAGGCTTTCATTGTGAAGATCTAAGGGAAAATCACTGCATGCTTTGGGAAGTAGAACAGGAAAACTAACCATTTTGAAATATGCCCAGAATATTCTGTTCTCCATCTGCTCTGAAGGGAATTACTTTAACAGTTCTTAACTTCCCAGAGGAGGGAAAAAAAAAAGGCCAACTCCTGCACCCTTAGCTTTCCTGTCTCACCTAAAGGCAGGGGAAGCCAAGAAGCATTTGTTAAGGGGACAACCTAGGTGAAAGGCAACAAACCACAAGGATTGTGGAGCACTTCACTTCCTCTTCCTCCTCCTCATCCTACCATGTCAGCCACAGAACTCCTGCATAAGAACAGAGAATTGCAGCTGAAGGAGCTGCAAGGCCCAGACTCTAATTCAGAAAGAGGAAAATGGGAGGACAATTGAGGAGAGAAACAAGCACACTAGAGGAAGGAAGCCACTACAACATCAGCCACAGCAAATCATAAACACAGCATAACTCCTAGCCGGACTCCAAGCACTCATACTAATGACCTATTTAACTCAGTTCTTACAGCCCCCAATACATTTATGTCTGGTTTTCAATAAAAATTATAAGGCAGGCTAAAAGGCAGGCAAAAGCAGACTGAAAAGACAAAGAAAGCAACAGAACCAGAATCAGATGTGGTAGAGATTTTGTATTTATCAGACCAGGACTTTTTTAAAAAGTGGACAAAAAAGTGGACAACTTGCAAGAAGAGATAGACATGGTAGGCAGAGAGATTGAAATGCTAAGAAAAAATGGAAAGGAAATGCTAGAAATCAGAAAACACTGCAACACAAATGAAGGATGTCTTGGATCATCTCACTGTCATTTGGACATAGCAGAGAAAAGCATCAGTTAACTTGAAGATATGTCAGTAGAAACCTACCAGACTGAAATATAAAGAGAAAAATGGTGGAAAAAAAAAAAAGAACAGAATATCCCAGAAATAGGGGGACAATTAAAAAGGTGGTACATGCATAATGAGACTCTCAGAAGTACAAGAAGGTGAGGGAAGAATGGCAGAAATATTTGAAGTAATTATGGCTGAGAATTTTCCAAAATTGACAGACACCAAACTACAGATCCAGGAAGCTGAGAGAACCCTGAGCAGGATAAATAACAACAACAACAAAAAGTCTCTAAACCTAGGTAAATCATATTAAAATTGAAGGAAACCAAAGATAAAAGGAAAATCTTGAAAGAAGCCATAGGGGTTAAAAATCTTCCCTACAGAGGAACAAGGATTAGAATTACATTAAACTACTCTTAGCAAATCATGAAAGCAAGCAGCACATGAAATGAAATGTTTTAAATGTTGAAAGAAACAAAAAACAATGTAGAATTCTGCATCAATTGAAATTATCCTTCAAAAGTGAAGGAGAAATAAAGACCTTATGATCCAAACAACAACTGAGGGGCTTTGTCTCCAATAGACCTGCCTCAAAAGAAATAATAAAAGAAGTTCTTTAGAGAGAAGGAAAACAATATTATAGGAAACTTGGATCAAGATAAAGAAAGAAATAGGACTAGAGAAGGAATACAGGAAAGTAAAATAAAATCTTTCTTTTTCTTTTATCCTCAATTGATCAAATCGATAACTATTCAAAATTATAATGGCAAAAAATGTATTGGGTAATTATAGCTTATGGATATGTGAAATGAATGGCATCAGTGTTTTCAAGGATGAGAGGGAGGCATTGCTGAACACTCTGTTATAAGATACCTGCCGAGAGTGGCACTGTCCATGAAGTAGTACAGTATTATTTGAAAGTGGACTTAGATTAATTCTAAATGTAGACTTCAAACCCTAGGCCAAAAACTAAAAACTTTTAAAAAGAAGTATAAAGGAAAAGAGAAAAGGGAAACATAAAATGCTCAATTAAAATTATGGAAGGCAGAAAAAGAGGGGAAGATTTAGAAAACACCAACCAAGAACAGGTATGACAAATAGGGAGCAGTATAAATATGGTAGATATTAATTCATCCATATAAATAATCACCAATACACAAAGTAAAAGACAGAAACTGACAGAGTATACCAAAAAAGTTCCAACTATAAGTTGTCTACCAAAAAAAAAAAAAAGAAAAAAAAAACTGCTTTAAAGATACAGATAAATTAAAATAAAGGGATGGAGAAAGATATTCTATGCTTACACTAATCAAAAGAAGGCTAGAATAGCTATATTAATTTCAGACAAATCAGACTTCAAAGAAATGGAAATTATCAGAGATAAAGAGGGACATTACATAATGATAACAGACCAGTTCTCCAGGAACACAAAATAGTCCTTAATGTGTATGCACCTAATAACAGAGCGCAAAATACATGAGGCAAAAGTTGATAGAACTACAGGGAGAAACAGTCAAATCCACTATTGTAGCTGCAAACTTCAACACCCCTCTGTCAGTAATTGATGGATCTAGCAGGCAGAAAAAATCAGTAAAGGTATAGTTGGACTGAACTGCGCCATCAATCAACTGGATCAGATTGACATATTTATAGCATACTTTGCTCAACATCAGAATACAGCCACTGCTGTGGGCCCAATCTGCCAGCAGCAGAGACCAACACTCACTCCCCTATGTGGCACCATTCCCTGAGGTGATCAGCCTGCTGCCTGGTAACAGGTTGATTACATTGGATCATTTCCATCATGCAAGTGACAGTGCTTTGTTCTTACTGGAGTAGACACTCTGGACAAAGATTTGACTTCCTTGCATATAATCCTTCTGCCAAAACTACCATCAGTAGACTTACAGAATACCCTATTCATCATCATATGCCTTACTGGCTATGGTGAGTGGAAATCCATGTTACTGAACCCATGCAAAACCTCTATCCCTTGATTGTATGGTATGTGAATATATCTCAATAAAACTTAATTTAAAAAACTGTATTAAAAAGGTAAATGAACAATGGGTGGAAGAGGGATTGGGATGTTTGGGATTTTTTTTTTAATTTTAATTTTATTTTTTGGAGTAATGAAAATGTTCAAAGATTGATTGTGGTAATGAATGCACAACTATATGACGATACTGTGAACAACTGTACCTTTTGGAGGATTGTGTGTTACATGATTACTTCTCAATAAAATTGCATTAAAACAAAACAAAACAAAAAAAACCCTCTATCCTTGCCACCATGGCTTTGTTCATGAGCCCATTGGACAATGACAAGAGTGGCCAAGAAAAGATGTGTCCACAGAACAGGTCATCCTATCCACTTGATTAAAACCCTCATCTTCTGGTAAGCATTCACATGGGACAGAAATATACCCATGTATTTTTGCCTATGAAGAAAAGTCTATCCACAAATTCTTCACCAGACCTCCTTGCCACCAATTTTCCAGTTACATTCCTTCCCAGTTCCTGACTATCCAGCCAGCCAAACCATTGGCCATAGACCATGAATCAGTATGCAAATGTACCTCCAGCTATTACTCCTTCCATGCAAAATGAAAATCAAAGTGCAGTACTCAAGGTTCTGCACACTGGCAGGAATTCCCTTTACCATTGCCCTTCAGAGATGTCCCAGAAAGGGTCTGTCCAGTTTCAGATAGTACATGCATATTGTGCAGAACCACCTAGAAATCAAGCCCAAGTTTTCTCTTCCTCAGCTAACTGATCTTAGGGAACTTCCCAAGAGGCCATAGTTGCAGGCTTGTAGAAAGAAGGTAACTTGGCAGGTTTGGACCCATGGACATTTGGGCCACTTCCTTTTGGTAACTTACTTGTGTCTTCAAGTCCTGCTTAAGCCTGATCTCATATATATCACTTCCATTTGATGAAATAGTGTTTCTGTGCATGCTCAACTTTATGGCTTGGTGCATCAGATAACACCCAGTTCATGATGGGCTCCACAGTTTGCATGGAATTTGGTTGTCCACGTGATGTGGATTAAATTGTGTACCCTAGTTTAGAAATGTTCTTGATCTTGGTCTGCATTCTGTTGGGTGTGGACCCATAGTAAATAATATCTTTAAGATGTTACTTCAGTTAAGGTGTGGCCCAACTGAATCATCTTAAACTATAATCCAGATTACTGGAGTCCTTTATAAGCAGAGTGAAAGTCAGACAGAGAAAAGGTATGGGAAGCAGCCAGAAGCCAGAAGTCAATGGAACCTGAAACAAAAAAGACAATACCACCATGTGCATTGCTATGTGACAGAAAAGCCAAGGACCAAGGATCACCAGACTCAAAACACCAAAGTCTTCAGGGAGAAAGCACCACTTTGCTGAGACCTCAATTATGGACTTGTTCTAAACTCATATCCATAAACCATTAAATTCCTGTTGTTAAACCAACCTATTATTTTTCATTTTTGTGGCTGGGAACTTAAAACACCATGGTTAAGTGTTTGGTTTCCACTAAGCCTAGAAGCAGGTCAAAAGCTATTTCTCAAAAGGAGATTATCTACACAAGATGGCAAGATTTTGCTCCAAAATCTTATGAGTCTGTGCTGTGATTCTCCTGCAGTGAAAGGCTCCAAACATCATCATTGTCTGCCCTGCCACTGAAGCACTATTGGTTCTGCTGGGTCATATAACCCAAGAGGCAGAGTAGCTTTCATCGAAGCCTGGTCCTGTTGCAGTCTTCTCTTATTCTGTTGTCTACTCAAACTGGTGACCTTTTGTGTCTCTCAGTAAATGGGTCAGATTAGCAAATCCAAATGTGGAACATGTTGCCTCTAAAATTCAAAGAGGTCAAGTAGGAGTTTTCCCTCTTTTTTGTTGTAGAAGGGGCCAGATGCAACAGCCTATCCTTCACTTTGGACACCACTGAACACCTAGAAATTTCACTGAAGTGGATGGTCCCTGAATTTTTGTTGTATTTATTTCCCACATTCTGAAATGCAAGTGACTTACTAATAAGTTTAGCATTGTTGCTACTTTTTGTTTAATAGACCCAACCAACATGTCAGTGATATATTGGACCAATGTGATGTTGTGTGAAAGGGAAGGTGATCAAGCTCCCTGTGGTCTAAATTATGGCATAGGGGTGGAAAGTTGATATACCCCTGAGGTAGGAGAGTGAAGGTATATTGCTGACCTTGTCAGCTGAAAGCAAACTGTTTCTGGTGGCCTTTACTAACAAGTATCAAGAGAAAAGCATTTGCCACATCAATATCTGCATAACGGGTGCCAGAGGATTTGTTCAATTTGTTCAAGCAATTATACCACATCTGGAGCAGCAACTGCAACTGTAGTCACCAACTACTTAAATTTATGATAACCCACTGTCATCCTCCAAGATCTATCTGTTTTCTTCACAGAGCAAATAGAAGATTTGAATGGTGATGTGGTGGGAGTCACCACCCCTGCATCCTTCAAGTCCTAGATGGTGGCACTAATCTCTGCAATTCCTCCAGGAATGTGGTATTGCTTTTTGTGATGATAAAGTTCCCTTGTCAAATTGGCTAGGTTATGGTGCCCAGTTGTTTGGTCAAAAAAGAACTGGCCTCGTTACTATGAGGGTATTTCATGGACTTAAGTCTTTAGCCAACTGATTACATCTGTGTTTGTTTTCTCTACAATCAATAAAGGTGACTGCCTTCAGCACTGACAGAGGTCTCAGCCAATCAGTTGAAGTCCTTAAGGGGAGACCTGATGATTTCAAAAATCAGAAAGAGGAATTTCTATCTCTACTTTGGTCAGCCAGCTTCTCTAGAGAATTCACTGAAATGTTATTTGGAGTTCCCATCTTGTGGTCTACCCTCTGGAAATCAGACTTGCCAAACCTCATGGTCATGTAAGCCAAATCTTATAATAAATCTCTTAATATTTACAGATAGATAGATAGATAGATAGATAGATAGATAGACATATCTGTATAAGAGTGTGTGTATTCCCCCTGTCAGTTCTATTTCTCTAGAGAATTCTGATTAATACATTTTTGGTTTCTTATTTTCCTAGGGAGAGGGCATTCTAGTGGCTTCCACTTGGCCTCTCCTGCCATAAGAGTCCTCACTACACAAATCAGAGAATCAATGTGAGAATTCAGCCAGTTGCTGATTATGTCTATTCCTTATGTTCATTCCTGTCTAAAGAAATAAACATAAAGTGGGTTCAGTGACACAATGGACCCACTGTGAGATGAACCTAAGCTAAAAGTCCTTTGGTCACCTGGCCTCAAGACCCTACTTGTTCAGTAATATTTTGGGTTTCCTTGAACTTATGTCACTTTAAAGTCAGTGTCCAGTAATCCCCAAAATGTCTATTTTCTTTTTCCCAATGCAACTCACCCTGGTAAAAGGCAAGAGGTCCCTTTAGGAGGACTGGGAGTAAGATTAACAGCATACATTTTTGGCAGTGTAGCAGTATCCTTCCCCGAGGTGATGCTGCCTTCCCTTCACTCCAAAGGATTCTAGGTCTGTAAATGGTCTTAAGTCTGGAAATTGATTGAGGAACTATGACTCTCCTGTTTTTGTGATTCAAGTTAGAATTTTGTTAACTTGACCTAGAACTCTCTCACTTATACAGATCAAGGAAGAATTTAGTAGACTGCCTATCTATTTCACTTCTAGGTACCCCAGGATCAACTAGCTAATGCCATAGGACTCTTCTTGTTGACTATTCTGATAACTACTTTGATTTCTGCTATCCAGTACCATAGCCATGCCAACCCTGTCTTTGGCAATTAAATTTCACCACTTGGCTGCACCAGCCTGGGTTCTGATAGTCCTCACTGAATTTAAGAATCCTTGCAGCATTTCCCACAGTAGTGTCTTCCCTACAGAGAAGAGTGACCACAGATTTCTTCAGGGTGGCTGCAGCTCCAAACAAAAATTTATTCCTCACAGTCCTGGTCAAAGCTGTATCCTCTGGACATTCCTGGGGTGGGGGAGCAGGTCTACCATGATAAATCCATTCTAACATTCCAATCTCTCTAAGCCTTAGAGCAGTTCTGGCATTTCAACTTCATTTACTGTAGGCAACCTTTTGTTCCATGTGTCAGCTACCCAAGTAAATAGCCTATTAGAGCCCTTTCTAAGCCCTCAAGCTACAACATTGAATCTGGAATCTCCTCTTAGTGGAATCATATCAACAAATTCAGCTTGACCCAACTTTATGTTCTTTGCACCATTATTCCACACCTTTAGTATCTATTTCCACACATATTCACCTGATTTCTGCCTGCATAAATTTGAAAAATCACACAGTTCTTTTGAAGTAAAGCACCCTTCCTCATGGGTCAAACTTTGTACCTTCCCTTTCAGGGTCTGCTGGGACATCAGTCTTGTTGTAGGTCAGGAAGCAAAGAGGGGTTTTGGTGGTAAGTCCTGAAAGGAATTAACAAGGTCTTGCAAATCTACTATCTCAAGTGATTCCATTACAGTTTCCTCTGGCAAAACAGGGTTAATTTCCTCAGAGGGAGGTAGAAGGGCTTCTTCTTCAGGAGAAGCCATTATCTGACAAAGAAGACTCAGCAGAATTTAAGGATTCATTGCTCCCAACTCATCAGTATATGCCCATATGTCCCTATTTCAAGTTTTGGGATCCATTCCCTCTCAACCAATGTGTTCACTTTAACAGCAGAATCCCTATAATGTTAGGAACTCAATTTGTATCACAATTCAGTTATTCACAAGATGAGACTCTGTTGGCAGAAATCTCAACTCTATGGCTGCAAGTGAAAAGGGTTTCCTTCATGAACACAGAAATTTTCATGTCATTCATGTGGCACTTGTTCTGGAAATCTGAAGCCCTAATCTCATACTTTCACAAGTTTATGCAGTGTATTTAGGAACAACCAGCCAACCTCACTATACTCCTTAGCTTGACAAAAATATGCTAAGGTATCAAATACATGGTCATCCAGTTCCTTGCCTCTTAGAGGCATTTGAGTAGGAATATTCAATGGTGATATTTTGTGTGCTTCTATTTCTAAATCATGCCTACTTTAACATTGGAAACAGAGTCTTTAGTGCTTTAAATCTAATCTAATTAAGAGCCACTTCCAAAAACCCCAGAGCCAATTCAGAATTAAGATTCTGTTTCTCAAGAACCTCTCCTGGTACCAAAATCTGCATTATTCAGCATTCTTTAAAGAAAGAACAAACAGACCAAACAGACCAACAGCATATATATATTTATATTTACATTTATATACATTTATATATTTATATATATTCATATATACAGAGAGAGAGAGAAAGGGAGAAACTTAAATATTTATTATAAAAAATTGACTCATATCAGCTGACTAGTTAAAAATTCCAGAAAGAAGCAAAGCTGAAGTAGATTTTAAATTCTTTTTCTGACCTCTGAAAACCTGACCATTGACTTGTAAGATTCCCAACTGTTTGGATGAGGAAGCTTACAACATTGCTGAAGGTAATGTCCTTTGTTGATTGTAGATGCAATGATCTGATTATAGATGCAAATTCTATCTCAAAATATCCTTACATTAATAATCAGGACAGTATTTGATCAAACACTGGACACCATAATATAGCCATAACCATAACCTAGCCAATTTGACATATGAAATCAACCATCAGAGACTTCTAGACAGGGTAAACAAGAACAAAAGAAGGAAGTCACAAATTTCTAATACCAGAAATGAAAAAAAAGATGCCATTATTATTGAAGCCATGGACATTAAATGGATAATAAAGGAACATTAAGGTAATAAAGGAACATTAGGATAATAAAGAAACATTGTGAACAACTCTATGCCCTCAAATTTGATAACTTAGATAAAATGGACCAATTCCTTTAAAGATACAATCCAACAAAATTCACATAAGGAGAAGCAGATTAGCTGAATAGGCACATGGCTATAAATAAATTGAATCAATAAATAGTAACGTTTCTGAAAGAAAAAAAAACAGCACCATGCCAAGATATTTTCACTATTTTAAAGAAAATTTGATGCCAATTCTCTACAATTTCTTCCAGAAAGTAGAAGCAGTGAAGACATTGATAATCTGGTCTATAAGGCCAACATTACTCTATTACTCAAACCAGATTAAGACATTATAAGAACAGTAAACTGCAGACAAATGTATTTCATGGACATAGATGCAAAAATCCTCAATACAATATCAGCAAATTGAATCCTGCAAAGTATAAAAGGATGTATACACCACAACCAGGTGGGACATATCCAGGTATGCAAGGCTGGTTCAACATTAGAAAACCAGTTAATGTAATTCATCACATCAACTGACTAAAGAACAAAAATCCCATGATCATATTAAAGGATGCAGAAAAAGCATTTCACAAACTCCAACACCAATTCATGATAAACAAACAAAAAGCTCTCACCAAATTCTGAATAGGGAGGAATTCCTCAGCATGATGAACAGCTACGGAAAAACTATACCTAACATCATACTTAACAGTGAGAAACTAATTGTTTTCACTTAAGATTGAGAACAAAACAAGGTAGTCCCCTCTCACCACTCTTATTCAATATCATACCAAGAGTCCTAGCTAATACAATAAGACAAGTGAAGAAAATAAATATATACAAATTGGAATAAGAGAAATAAAACTGTCCTTGTTTGTGGATGACATGATTGCCTATGTAGAAAATCCCAAAGACTCAAATAAAAAAAAAAATTCATAGACCTAATAAACAATTTTAGCATAGTTGTAGGATACAAGGTGAAATTGTTATGGACCCAGAAGAGCCATGATCATTTAACCCAATCTTGTTGGGTAGAACCTTTTGATTGTTTCCATGGAAATGTAAAACCAAACTGTGGGTGAGAACTTTGATTAAATTATTTCCATGGAGGTATGGACCCCACCCATTCAAGGTGGGTCTGATTAGTTCACTGGAATACTTAAGAGAGCTCAAGAGCTGACACAGACACTTATACTTGAAGACACTTGGAGAGGCAGGCAGAAAGATGTTTGGAGATGCTAAGCCAAGAGATGATGTCCAGAGTTTGCCCCAGAGAAGCTAAGAGAGGACCCCCAGATGCTTAGAGAGAATCACCCTGGGAGAACAAGCAAAGATGCACAGGAGCTGAGAGAGAGAAGCTAAGAGAGACAGAAGCCCAGAGACATTTTGGAGAAATCCATTTTGAAACGCAACCTGGGAGCAGAGAACCATCAGATGCCAGCCAGGTGCCTTCCCAGCTGACAGAGGTATTCTTGATGCCATCGGCCCTACTTCAGTGAAGGTATCCTCTTATTGATGCCTTAGTTTGGACACTTTTATGGCCTTAGAACTTAGGTTATTTCTAACCTAATAAATCCCCTTTATAAAAGCCAATCCATTTCTGGTATTTTGCATAACAGCAGGATTTGCAAACCAGAACACAAAGTTAATATACAAAATTCAATTGATTTCCTATATATGAAAAATGAACAATTGAAATTTGAAATTAAAAACACAGTACCATTTCCATTTGCACCAAAACAGTGAAGTACTTAGGAATAAATATAACAAAATATGTACAAGATCTATAACAAGAAAACTGTAAAATTCTCATGAATGAAATTAAAGATTTAAATAAATGGAGAGATATTCCATATTCATACATAGGAAGACTCAATTTTGTAAAGATGTCAGTTCTTTCCCAGTTGATCTATAGATTGAATTTAACCCCAATCAAAATTCCAGCAATTTAATCTGTAAATATTGACAAACAAATTCTGAAGTTTATATGGAAAAGGAAAAAAAAAAGAACCCTAATATCTGACACAATACCAAGAAGAATAAGATTGGGAACTGGCAATACTTAACTTCAAGGCTTACTATGAAGCTACCATATTCAAGACTGTGTTGTTTTGTTGAGGGCACTCACAAAAAGATCAATAGAACACAATAGAGTGCCCAGAAATAGAGCCATAAACATAAAGTTAATTGGTCTTTAACAAAGGAGCAAGAGTAATTCAGTGGAAAAAGAACAAGCTTTTCAACAAAAGTACTAGGACAAGTGGACATTCACCTAGAAAAGATTGAATCTAAACAAAGGCCTTATACTTTTCACAAAAATTAACTCAAAATAAATCATAGACCTAAATGATAAATGCAAAACAATAAAATGTCTGAAGATGACATGGAATATCTAGGTGACATTTGGGTTTGGTGATGCAATTTTTAGATACAACACCAAAAGTACAATGTATGAAAACAAATTCATACGTTGGACTTCATTAAAATTAAAACATTCTTCTCTGTGACAGACACCATAAAGAGAATGAGAGGACAAGAGACAGATGGATAAAATTTTTGCAAAACATCTATCTGATTAAGGACCCATATACAAAATATATCAAGAACACTTTAAGATTCAATAATAAGAAAACAAACATTCAATTAAAAAAATGGGTAAAAACTCTGAACAGAAACCTCAGAAAAGAATATATACAGATGACAAATAAACATGAAAAGATGATCAGCATAATATGTCCTTTGGGACTGCAAATTAAAATGATAATGGATGCTGCTGCTAATCATCACTTATGTGGCTAATAATCCCCAAACTGATGATATCAAATGCAGGAGAAGATGTGTAACAACTGAAACTCTCATTCATTGCTGGTGGGAATGCAAAATGTAGTGGCCACTTTGGGAAATATTCTGACAGTTTCTTACAAAGTTAAGCATCATAGCATCATCTTAACCATATGATCCAATAATTGTACTCCTAGGTATTTATTCAAATTAGTTGAAATGTATGACCACATAAAATCCTGCATGTTTATAGAAGTTTTATTCACAATTGTCCAACTGGAAGCAACCAAGATGTTATAAAATAAGGAATGGATAAATAAATTATGGTACATCCATACAATGGAATATTATCCAGTGATAAAATGAAATGAGCTATTAAGCCATGAATAGATATGGAGGAACCTTAAAAGCATATTGCTTAGTGAAAGAAGTCAGTCTGAAAGGGCTACATACTGTATGATTCCAATGATTTGACATCCTGGGAAAGACAAAACCATGAAGAATCTAAAAAGGTCAGTTATTGCAAGCATTTGGGGGTGAAGGGGAGAGGTATGTTTAGGCAGAGAACAGGATTTCTAGGACGTGAAATATTCTATATGATACTTAAATGATGGAACATGGCATCAAGCATTTGTCAAAACCCATAGACTTTACAACACAGAGAGTGAGCTCTAATGTAAGCAATGGACTTTTGTTAATGCATTGGTGTGATGGTTAGGTTCAGGGGTCAACTTGTCCAGGTGATGGTGTCCAGGTGTCTGGTCAAGCAAGCACTGGCCTAACCATTACCACAAGGACATTTGTCGCTGGTTAATAAACCAGAAGGGTGGTTTGTTAAATCATCAGTCAATTGGCTGCAGCTATGACTGGTTACATCAATGAAGGGCATGTTTTCCACAATGAGGGAATTCAGTCAGCTGGATTTAATCCAATCAGTTGAAGACTTTTAAGCAAGACAGGCAGAGGACCTTCACTTCTTCTTTGGCTAACCAGTGAAGCATTTCCCAAGTTGCTCATCGAAGTTGCCAGTTCGTTTCTTGAGGATTTCATTGAGGTTGCCAGTTTGTTGCCTGAGGAGTTCATCAAACATCTTCATTGGAGTTGCCAGTTTGTGGCCTGCCCTACGGAATTTGGACTTGTGCATCCCCACTATTGCATGAGAGATATCTCATGTTGATTCTGTTTCCCTAGAGAACCCTAACTAATACAATTGCTTTTAGTTCATCAATTGTTAATTATAGGGAAAATTTTCAGTCAAGGAAAGAGTAACTCTCTGTATTCTCTGCCCAATTTTACGTAACTTTAAAGCTGCTCTAAAAAATAAAGTCTATTAATTAAAAGAGGAACATGAATGTGCTACTCTTTCCCATACCACTAGAGCATAGGGTTTCTCATTGGTTCCCACACTCACAAAAATTTGGTATTGCCCAATTTTAACTGTTGCTCTTCTACTGAGTATAAAATGTAATATTGTGATTTTTTATTTCTGTACCTATTGATAATAGAGGGTGTATGTAGATACTATATGTTACCCACATGTTCTGACATGAATTAGTGTTCTTCAAATTTGTTTGTAATATTCTATATAAATGCATTAGATTAAGCTTCTTTTTAAAAAAATTCTCATTGAATAATTGATTTTTTGTTTGTTTTCTTAATATATTGATTACCATAAAAGCTGCGTTAAATATCCTAAGTAAGATGGTGGATTTTCCAATTACTCTTTGTATTTGGTCAATATTCGCTTCGCAAAATTTGATGCTTCATTGTTTAATGCATGCAAGTATAGGATTTTGATATGTTTCTGGTGAATTCAACTTTATTTATCATTATTTTATAATCTTCTTTAATGTTAGTAATTGGGGAGGGGGGAAGGGGGACAGCTAAAGTCAGTTTTCCATGGTAATATCATTGCTTAGTATTTGCCTGTTATTTAATATATCCTTTTTCATTCTTTTTCTCTCATTCCTTATGTTTCCTTGTAACAAACATATAGCTGGATTTGTTTATTTGTGTATCTATTTTGATAATCTTTGTCCTTTAAATGAAGAGCTAAGCCCACTCACATGTACTGTGATCATAAATGTATTTGGTTTCATTGCTATTGTATTATTTGTATTTTACAATTGTCACACTCTCTTTTTCTTTTCTCATAATTCCTTCTTTTGCCCTGAGTTTTTCTCATTTTAGATTTTTCTCTTTACCGCCTCTCTATTCTTTTAGTATATGATATTGAAATTTTATAATATGTACTTAACAAATTTTAAAAGTAGCATCATGATGCTCCTTCCAAAAATGATGTAATGTACTTAGAATCTTTAAATTTAATTACCACTCATTTAATATTATTGCCTTGTATTTTAGTGCTATTTTGTTTTGACCTTGAAATTTAGATTTTGTTATAAAAGTTATAACAAATGTTATTAGTTATTAGTATTTATACTAACAAAATTTAGATTTAGAGACTTATTTACAAGCATTTTGCCCATCATTTCATCTTACATCTCAGATCTTTTATCCGGGCTAACCTTTTTTGTTTGCTGAAGTATATTATTTTTGTTTGTTTGAAAATGACTTTTTTCCCCTTATCTTAATAGAGACTTTTGTTGAAAGCAAAATTTTGGGTTGACAGCTTCCACTGTTGCTGAAAAAGACATCTTGCTGACTTTATAAGATGTTTTCATTTTGTTTTTCTCTCTTTTTCTGATATTCTTAATATCTTTTTGTCTTTGATGTTTAAGGTTCTAATATAATATGACTAGCTATTTATTTGTTTCGTATTTATCTTGTTTGGAATTCACTGAGATCCTGAACTTAAGTATTCACATTTATGGGGCTTTCTAGAAAATTATCAGCCATTCATTTTCTTAATAGAAACTCCTCTACAGTCATTCTTTTTTCTGCTTCATGAACTCCATTTGAAAGTTAGAATTTCTTCCTCTATTGTCTGTTTCTCTTAACTTATCTTTCACATTTTCTACTTTTTGTGTCTTTTATGCCATCCTGAAAAACACCTCAGAAATATCTTGTACTTTTTTTACTTCTTTATTTATCTGTGTCTAATCCATTGTTTTACCTATCAATTTTTTAAATTAGTTTTTCATGTATTTTCAGGTAGTTTCTCATGTACAATTGTAAAATTTCAATTTTGTAATTTTTAAAATGTCTTTCCATTTTTACATATTCTTGAGCTGTACTCTCATTTTAATAACTTCTTATACTCCTTTAAACATCCTTAGCATCTTTATTTTATAATCTGTGTTAAAAAATTACAGTATCTGAAATCATCAAAGGTCTTTTTCTATAGTCTCTTTTCTCCCTCCTAGCTCCTGCTTTCTGTGTGTCTGGCATTTTTGTTGTTGTTATTTTTCTCGTTAGCTCACCTTTCTAACATGTTTACATGTGAGGATACTAAAAAGATTTGCGTTTGCTTCCATGTGTACCAAAATCCCAGGACCACAACAAATTAAATTATCTTCTTGAGGTGCTTTATTTTCCATATAAGTAGTTGGATTCAGCCTTCAATTTCATATGGTGATTGACTTTCTCTGTGAATTATCACAAGAGAGTTTATTTTTTCCTCTACCCAGGGCCAAAGTCCTTCGCTACTTTATTCTATAGGGATTTATTTCCAGCTCACCATTACTCTGAGGTTGTAGCCTTTTGGGACTGTGGTAGACTCCACACCTTGATCATATTCTTTCCCTAACTTCAATTTTTAAAACCAAAAAAATCACCAAATTTCAGCAGATATCTAAAAGTGAAATCTAGATTCAATGTGTTTTGCTTTTCTTTTGGATTTCCATTTTAAAATTTGTTTTCAGTTTCTCAGAAGGCCTCACTTTCTTGACAAGTAATGCAATGTGTGTGTGTGTGTGTGTGTGTGTGTGTGTGTGTGTAATTTTGATTTAGCATTTTTAGTTGTTTTCAGTGGAATGGTTTCCATTTGGCATATTTAAAACCTGTCTTTTTCCATATGTAGTTTTAGCATATGCTTCCCTATTTTTCAAGAGCTTCTAATCCAACTAGGCCTGCACTTCTAGGCATGAATCAATGCTTCAGATTCTTTCCTTTTGTCCTCCATCAAAATAAACTTTATCTAGCATTTCCAGGTATGATGAATTGATTTATACAATGAAATAGTAAGTGAAGATAGAGTATCATTATATAAAGAGAAATTGACCGAATTCAAAATTCACTGATTCAGTTACATGGCTTCATCAAAGTCCCTCCAGTCTCCAGGAAACTCACTTTCTTTTCTGTAAAACTGGGGTATGAGGATGACAGGAGATAATAGTGTGAAACTGCTCATTATGTGCAATCTAACCCACTAATACAAGGTATTATGTTTTTTTGACTAAAGATCTTTTAGGTTCTAAAATGATATGAGCCAAAGGAATAAAGAATAGAGACAGTTTTAAGGGGTTACATAAATTGTGAGAGAGGATTTTTTTTTTTTTTTCCTATCTCTGGGCTTTTAGTGCCCTTCAGAGTAGTCTTTAGAATCTGTATAGCTTATTCTGCCTACATATAGATATGTAGAGAGCATGTTTTACAATATATGCATCTGTCCTCCTGAATATCTTTTAAGTCAAGGAAGGAAATCTCCTTTGTAATGTAGCTTCCTTCCTCATCAGCACTTACATGGAATAACAAACTACTGTAATTTCATTCCTAGAATTTTTATGATAACAGAACAGTTGTTCAGCATAACTTTTCTTGTTACTTTTCAATTTATACTACCTATGATGAGATAGATGGGGAAGTAAAGGCCAAGAAGCTAGTAGATGAACTTTGTGACATTTAATTTGAGTGTGTCAGGGGCTTATTTTTCACTGGAACATTTCAGGTATCATGAATACTGCCTTTGAGTTAGGGATTAGTTTTCTAACTTGGTTTCAGAGGCAATTTTTAAAATAAGCTGTGTTGCAATAATTATCTGAAAGCTGGTTTTAAAACTTCCTCTTTATTTTAGTATCTCATTAGTAATATGTATTTAGGAACAGAGTGGATTCTGTTTTCATAAATCATTGCTTATGTTGCCTGTTTTGACATGAAGTTTTTTTTTTTCAAATCAAATTTTCTACTGTCAAGAATTGAAATAGTCTAATGTACCGATACTAATATTTTGCAGGAAATTCCAATCTCTTTTACCATTATGTTGCATGTTAAAATACCAGAAAGTCTACAACCAAGAATATTAAAGCTGGAGAGATAAAGAAGACATTTGTTCAGGTGTGTAAATGGAAAATAAGCTAACAATGGGATTAATTATATTATTTTCATATTTCAGCTTGACAAATTATAATTATAAATACATGATTTCCATTTTTTATATCAGTAAATAATGGTTGAAAGTGAAAATGGTTGCATCTGGCAAAGATCAGATTAGACCACAATTCTTTTCTTGAAGCATTTTCAGGAAACAGAATTTACATTATTCATAGTGTTTCAAATGCCAAGGTACAGCCAAACTCCGATCTCAGCTGGCCTCTAACACCTGGTTTTTAACTACATCATTTCTCGTGTGTGTAGGACGACAGACATTTAGAAATTCAGAAAGCTGCACTGCATGAATTTTAACTGTGGTGGATCCCAGAATACTGATGATACAAGTGTGCTGAGAAATTACATTAACTTCAGGTTCTATGATTCGTCTCCTTTTCATAAAGAATAGCCTCTTTAAATACTATTCATTTAGAACACTTTGCGTATTATAGGAATAGAACAGGAAGGCCAATTGACAGAAAAACATCCCAACCTATGTCGTACTTCTGGGGGATATATGATCATCATTCAGATTTGTAGGGAGAAAAGTTTCTTTAAACAGGAGCCAACAGCAACATCTGCACACAACTAATTCTGAATCTCAACCAACTCTTATCCATATTTTAGAATGTACACATTTCTTCTAATATTATTTTTCATTTCATAGGCTCCTGAAGCCAAGCACAGTGATGGGGACTATTTTGTAATTATTATGATTTATCTACGAGGAGGAGATTAACAAATCCCTTAAGAAATCATCCTCATAGATTTGTAGCTCAATTAAGTGGTTTCAATTAGTCTAGATAGACTGGTCAAAAAGTGCAAAAGATTCTAGGATCCTGTGCAGTTTACTATCAAAATATCTTGCCTTTTTTCTATATACACCCATGCACTAATAAGTTTTCCTTCAAAATATTTGGAAAGAAATTACATATCTGAGGAATTCGGTAGCTATAGTTGTATTTTGCAGCCCCAATTTTTCTTCATATCCTGTTCCCAATAACTTAGGTGTAGGGTAAGGATATACAGTAGATATGTTCATTATCTGATGCCTGACAGACTGCCAAATCTTTTAACCAGGGTCTAGCTAGGTTACGAAGTGAGAAAAAAGTCTAGCCAATCAAGTCTCAGTAATCCTCTTTTGTTACTTCCATCCCCAATACTTCCATGTGAATTTATTTAAAACCATGTAGGCTAGCATGGACTTGAACTCATATTTAAACTCATGTCATAGACACAGTCGTAAGTTTTACATGAATTAACTAATCTGATCCTTAACACTACTTTCATGAGAGTAGGATAATATTAAGGGTACAATAAAAATATCTTTATTTTACAGATGAGGAAAAGAAGGTTTAGAGATAGTTGAAAAATAAAAGAGAGAGAGAGGAAAGTCAGAGAAATAGGAAGAAAAGAAAAGGAAAGAAAAGAAGCAAAACTCAAGAACACACAACTCTTAAGTAGCAGAGTTATCTGAGGTGAAGGACTATGATTCTGGCAATGCCCAGAATCAATGTGGGGTTTGACTGACACCAAAACCTAAAATCTATGATATTTATCAACCTTTGTTAGGGCCCTTTGGCAGACTTGGTGACATTACCTTTACCTTCTGGATAAAGCTGTGAGCAAGACATATTTTCCAATCTCCCTTGCAGGTAGAGTGGTCATATAAAGGAATTCTTGACAGTGGAGTATGTTACCACTTCATAATCTGGCCTGTTAACATTTTTCTAGCAAAATCCTCACTCTCTCTTTTCCTGTTCAAAGGCTGAATGAAGGATTTAGGGACCATAAAGGAGAGCAAAGCCACACGGTTAAATGGGCCTGGGTCCCCAAATGATCCCATAGAAGGCTATCCGTGAGAAATATGCAGTTGAGCAGGAGGTAAATGTCTATTGAGCTAAGCCACTGGGTTTGGGAGTTCTTTGTTAGAGTACGTGGCTGATAACAAGGCCAAGTACACGGAGAAGCACATCCAACCTTGCCAATTCATCTTTTCACCCCCATTTGTCCTATTTAACAATAAACTTAATCAGGTAAATGAAATGCTACCATGTTAGCCTCTCAGGTAATGATGCCTCCAGTCTCTGAAAACTGAATCCTGAGAATTTCACACCCGGAGACAAGCAGAGGAAAGACAGTGAAAAGCCCTCAGCAAATAATGCCGCATAGATGGTTGCTCACTGGAGATGTCAGTCCTATTTACATTCCATTCCATTTTCTGTCAACAGTTTAAAAACAAATAATAAAGAGAAATACGTAAATCAAGTGGTGTGTATATTCAAATTCTTAAAATTGTACTATGTGTGAACCCTAGCAGGGTCACTGTCATCTATTGTTATATTTAAGGCTGTAAGAGAAAATAAAGAAAAGCTAAAGAAACAAGCATCTCTAAAGAGTTGCGGTAATGAAAGCTTCACTTCCTCATGGATTTCTATAATTTCAGGCCTCAAGTTGAGTCCCAATGCCGATAAATTATGATAACCACTGCAGGATAATGTTACCTTGTTGATGTTATGGTTATTAATACTACTACTATGGAGAATTCAACTTTCTGTGTACTGTCTTTGAATATGAGTCTATCTTCACAATATCCCTGGAAGGCAGGCAGTTGATGAATTTTATTAACACCATCTTAGTGATGAAGAAACTAGAAAAGAAAAGTGCAATTTCTTGGTGTAATGTAGCAAATCTAAAGCAGAGTTAGGTTTAGAATTCAAAGTACTTCAATTGTTGTACGCTTAAGCAATGATTCACATTCACTATATGGGTGTTTGGACAGAATTCTTGTTATAGAAAAAGACTTAAAAAGGTTAAAAAGAAAAAAAATATCTTAGTGGCCTTGGTAAATGGGGTGGATTCAAAAGGAATTATAGTATGATTTTTTTTTAGTAGGCATGTCCTAAAGAAGCCAAGTTACAGCAAAGGAGAAGAGAGAGGAGGAAGAGAAGAAGTCACTTAAAATAAATTTCTTACAAAGCATATTTCAGTATCAACCTACAAATCATATTTAAAAATGTTACCTGATATTCATGGCATGGCACTGTGAGGTTATTTCAGTTCTTAGACCATTGGAAAGACTTAGGCATAGTAATTCAGAATTGTTCGAGGAAAGGAATCACTCTTCAAGTTGAATCAAAACTAAATGTCCTGCGATTCAGTGTTATGCACCAAAGGTTACTATGTGTACAGAATAAAAGCCAAACTTCTTTTCCAGATTTGCTAGGCCCTCAGTGATCAGTTCCCAAACCACCTTTCTATAATTCATGTACCTGCCACACAACCATATTCTAAACTCCAGTCAAATCATCCAACCCCTTATTCTGTTACATGTACTTAATTACATTTATCCCATCCACATGGAATAATTTAATCTTCTTGTTAGTGTACGTGTCAGGGTCCCTTTCATCTTTAAAGTCTCTGCCTTAAAATACTGCAATTTCTCTTGGATTGCCAAATCATCTTTGCAGGATGATTCACTTCCTCTCTTGTTGCCCATAACATTTATCAATGACTTCGAGCCCTTGGATCATAAAAACTGTCATGCTCAGCATTTTATTTTCCATGAAAAGTGGCATCATGTTTTGTGTTTAGCAAGTGCTCAGTTAGAACAATTGAACAAACATGTTCAATCAGATTTTCTTGTAGCTTCTTTAAATAGTTGCTTATAGGGAGGAGGCACAAATATATCAGACATGTTCTTTTAGGGGAAAAAAGATAATAGGCCCCCCAAAAAAGCATATATTTGGTGGCACTAGTAATTTCAGGTCAAGGATAAGTTAGGTTTTGGTTTGGCTATTATTGCTTATTTGTTTTGTCTTCCTTCCATTAGAAATATCTTAGGATTTCAGGTTTCGTAAAGAATTTGTTAACAAATTTGATATTTTTTCCTAAGTCTTTATGCTATGTTATCTTGGTGGCTATTTAAATTTATATAAACATACATATAATGCCTGCGATTTTCCTAGAGTCCCTTTTAGAAAGGTTAAAGAACGTATGTTTGTGTGTGTGTGTGTGTTTTAATTCAGTTTTATTGAGATATATTCACATACCATACAATCATCCAAAGTGTACAATCAATTGTTCACAGTACCATCATATAGTTGTGCATTCATCACCACAATCAGCTTTTGAATGTTTTCATTACTCCCAAAGAAAAATAAAAATAAGAACAAAACTAAAAGTAAAAAAGAACACCTAAAACATCCTGTCCTCCCCATCCCATCCTATTTTTCATTTAATTTTTGTCCCCTTTTCTCTACTTATCTCTCCATACACTGGATAAAGGGAGTGTGAGCCACAAGGTTTTCACAATCACACAGTCACACAGTGTAAGCTACATAGTTATACAATCACCTTCAAGAATCAAAGCTACTGGGTTGAATTCAACAGTTTCAGGTATTTCCTTCTAGCTATTCCAAAACATTAAAAATTACAAAGGGATATCTATATAGCACATAAAAATACCTTCCAGAATGTCCTCTTGACTCCATTTGAAATCTCTCAGCCATTGAAGCTTTATTTTGTTTCATTCCACTTCCCTCTTTTGGTCAAAAAGAATCCCATGATGTTGGGTTCAGGCTCATCCCCGGGAGTCATGTCCCATGTTGCCAGGGAGATTTAAACTCCTGGGAGTCATGTCCCACACAGGGGGATGGGCAGTGAGTTTACCAGTTGAGTGGGCTTAGAGAGAGAGGGGCCACATCTGAGCAATAAAATCGGTTCTCTGGGGAAGACTTTTAGGCACAATTATAAGTAGGCTTAACCTCTTTTTTGCAGTAACAGGCCTCAAGAGGGCAAGCCCCAAGATTGAGGTCTCTGCCTACTAAATTGCGAGTCCCCGATGCTTGTGAGAATGTCAGTAATTCACCAGGTGGGGAAGTTTAATATTTCTGCCAGTTCCTCAGGGGGTCCCTGCGAATACATTTTTATTCCCTGCCCAAATTTCTTTGGGATGTATCAGAATTTCACATAACCTATACAAACCTACCAGATCTCACTTTTCTATTCTAAGTTCCATGTAATTACAGTGTTTGAATAAACTGACTATATGAGGTAAATTATTTAGTGTGCTACAGAAAATATAGATCCTGCACCAAATAAACCCCTCTTCCCATGGTGTCACACAGAAATTGAAGTTTTAAAATACAGACAATATTGTAAAGGATGTATTTTTGTTTCCAGAATAACAGTTAATACTAAAATAAATAGAAAATATAACAAAGAGTATTAGACTGAGCACCCCTAGGAAAAAAATATATATATATATTCTAATATATATATAATTATAATATATACTATATATAATATATATTACATATAGTATTTATATATTTAATTCTAATGGAAGAAGTTGCTCTTTGTAAGCTACTGGGATTAGAACAGCTATTACTCAAAAAAGCACATTTTAAAAATGCAGGTGATTTCAGGAGTTGGTCGAATGTTTGTGTAATCAAGATGCCTCTGTATTAGAAGATCCCAAAATCTTTAGTCTGCTGGGATAGTCTGTCCATTGAGATGTATATAAAATTGCTCAAATCTCTATTCCACATTTGGTGAAAAATCCAACATCCCCTCATATTTCTAAGGATTCTTGGGGAAATTGAGGATGAGATTGTTCCAGTGAAGTGAATTCATAATTCTGTTCCTTGAGTTTGTTTTCAGATATTAGACAGTCAATGCAATCAATCCATATTCAAAGAATATAAAAATATTTCAGAGAAGAAGAATGTTTTTAGAAATAAAGTCTGCAGTTGCTTTTGTTGCATTTAATAGACTCTAACTATAATTAACACGAACAAAGTTTGTTTTAAAAATGTAGGGGAAGGCTTTTTGGAAGGATTTTAGGAATTCAAAAAGTCAGTCTTTAATACATGGGGTCACCAGGGTATTTCAGGAACATCATCAGCCAAAATATATAAATATCTCCTTCATAATGTAGCCACTGACATTATTCTGCTGCCAAAACTTCTGTACCTATTATTTTTCAGTGCCAGATTCTAGATTCCTGGGAGGTACATGAATGGCACAAATTGGAACAAAAGTTCTATAACTAGAAAGTCTATTCCTATTCTATAAACAGGCCAAGTAGACCAGAATAGGCTTCTCAATGTCCCCTTTCTGTATTTGGAGCCTGTGAAAGTTTGAAGATGTATGCACCCCCAGAAAACAGGTTCTTCAATCTAGTCCATTCTGTGGGTGTGAACTCATTGTAAGTAGGACCTTTGGATGAGGTTACTTCAGTCAAAGCGTGGCCCACCTCAATCAGGATGGGTCTTAATCCCATTACTGTAGTCCTTTATAAGAGAATGAAAGAGAAAAAGCCACAGAGGGAGCAGCCAGAAGCTGAACATCAATGAAACCCAGAAGATAAAGGAGAGCCCAGGAGATGCCTCCATGTGCCTTGCCACGTGACAAATTAAGGACCAAGGATAACCAGCGGCCAGCCCCAGAATACCAGTTTCAAGAAGTTTTGGTGTCTTGATGTGGCACATTTGATGATGCCTTGATTTGGACATTTTTCCTAACCTCAAAACTGCAAAGAAATACATTGTCATTGTTTAACCTAACCCATTTCAAGGCAGTTGCTTCAGCAGCACAGGAAACTAAAACAGTTTTTCCTAAAGATAGGAAAATGTTTGTGACTTCAGAGGCCTCCTAAAGAGGTGCCTGGTATAGAGACCATTTAATATGCCTCCTCATTTGCCAGATGTGAATACTGTGTCCAGGTTATGCATTGGAGGCAGACATTTAACCAGAGCAGTGGTCTCCCAAACCCTATTCAATACTGTATCTTCCTCTTCTGCAGATAAATTGGAGAATTTATTTTGTAAATAATCTTTGTAAGATTAGAAAGATGAATAAAATATTAAATTATTAGGCTTTACTTAGATTTTTAATGTTAAAATCTCTAAAAGTGATTCAAGTGTATATAATACAAATGAGGGTGTTCTATCTCCTGTTATATCTCCCAACACCACCATTACATAGAGGTAAGCTGTATGAATAAAAATTGCTAAGACGGAGGAATGAAAATCATCCCAAGTATCATCCCAAGTATAGTATTAAACTATAGCATCATTTAGAATTTCAGATCTTCTTCACTTTATGTATCTAGTCAGTTTTCCAGTCCTGATAATATTTCCTTCAAAATAATATACACCTTTTTCCCTTCAATTCACTCCCACTCATAATCTTAGGCTAACTTAGTTCCCTTTATCTCATGCCTGGAATATTTCCCTAACAATCTAACTGTAGTCAATGACCACTCTTAAACTAATCTATTTTTTTTTTCACACTGTTGTAAGAAAGCCTTAAAATTTTCACCATGTCTCTATCCACCTAAAAAATCTTTACTGTGTCCCCAATACAAAGTCCAAACTTCTCTACTTCGCATTCAAGGTCTCAACTATCTTCACCTCACACAGTGGTTTTCAATCCTGATGATGACATATAAGACACACTTGTGGTGGTTGGCTGACTTACAATCTCCTGAATATGTCCATGTCCCAATCCCCAGAAACTGTACATTTATTGTCTTACATGATAAGAGGGAGTTGTAAGATGTGATTAAGTTAAGGCTTTTGAGATAGGAAGAGTTTCCTAGATTATCTGGGTGGAGGCAATGTAATCACATGGATCCTTTTAAGAGGGAGACAGGAAAGTCAGAGTTGGAGAAGGCAAAGCAAGGATGTAAATAGAAGAGGAGGAGACATGATGACAGAAGCAGTGGTCCAAGTGACGTGGCTCTACAAGCCAAGGAACACAGGGAGCCCCTAGAAGCTGGAAAAGGCCATGCAAAAGGCAGGAACCTCCAGCAAGAATGCACTCCTGCTGACTCATTTTGGCCTTCCAACCTCTATGAGTAGTAAGACTATAAATTTGTGTTGTTTTAAACCATCAAGTTTGTTGTAATTTTTTTACAGCAGCGATAGGAAACCAATATACCTTGGGAGCATGAAAAATTTTTGAGGCCCAAGTAGCAGCCCCAAACCAATTAAATTAGAATTGCTGGAGAGGGGACCCAGGGGTAAATATTCTCTTAGACTCTAGAGGTGACTCCAAAGCACATTAAAATTTGAGACCCATGATCCTAGCCCAGTTGCTCGCAAAGTGGCATCTTTAGACTATCAGTGTCAATATTAACTGACAACTTGTTAGAAATGCATGTTTCCAGGCCCATCCTGAGAACTACTAAATCAGGAACTCTGGGTTGAGGCCAAATAATCTTTGTTTAACAAGTTTTCTGGCTAATTCTGATACCTTTTAAAGTTTGGAAATCATTGCTCCTGGACTGGTGATCCTACTTTTTTTTAAACTGACACCAATAGTTATTTTCACTTATGGTAGTCTCCTAACTTGTTCCCAAAACTCTAAAACCATATTTACTTCTACATTTTTGTTTAAACTCTTTGCCCCAACTAAAATGTACTTCTCTTTCCTTTCCATCTGCCCATTTATGTGGTAGGGGACAGTCCTAGCATGGGTCCTTGGGACCCACAAATACATCCATTGCTCAGAACCAGATGTGTTGGCCCAGCTGGATTAAACACAATCCCTTAGTAGATAGGAAACCATAAGTACATTCCTTCTCCTACTGTCCAAGCATATGTAAATATTCACTAGAGACAATCTGATTCTCCTGGGCATATTTCATAACATAAGCTCAGACCCAGTGGTTTATCTGTCCCTAGCAGGGAGGGAGCTGGGTTCCTCCACTGCAGCATACAAACACAAGAGAGGAGTATAGTGTGTAGAATATCTCCATTCTTTGGCCACAGATTAAGACTTGCTGGCTTTGGAAACCAATGCCCAGTAATGAAGCTAACCTTGCTCTGTCTCTTCTCCATGTGAGTTCTCTATATTCCATCGTGTTGTGTGAATTGTGCTTCTGTTGGCAACCTCTAATACCCATATTGGAGTGGGTTTACATCTCTTTATGTGTCTCTCCTTCTGACTGGCAATCTCTTTTCCCCCTTCCTGTCCTAGCATATTTTACTGATTTTTATTTAAGAAATACTAACAGAGCACATTCTCTGTGTTAAGCTCCGTTCTAAGTAATTTAGAAATACTAACTCATTCATTCCTCATAACAGTTCTCTGATATAAGAGCTACATTCATTACCCCAGTTTTACAGAGGAAGAAACTGAGACAGAGAAGTAAGGAAACTTACCTGCTAGGAAGTGACAGACCTGAGTCCATCTTCTTGAACATGAAAGTACATAAAAAATTTGTGACTACCCCTCACCTCACTCTAAGCTATCTTCTGAACTCTTATTTTGACTCTTATTTGTAATTTTTACTACTCATTATTCATGCCCACCTCTTGTAGCAAGAGTATCACAACCATGCTTTGGAAAAGCTTCCTCTACTCCCTTGATACTCAAAGTGAGGTCATCAGTCCAGCAGCATCAACATCTCCCTGAAGCTTCTCAAAATTAACAATCTCAGGCCCCACCTTTGATATACTAGATCTGAATTTGCATTTTAACAAAGCCCTCAAATGATTGAAATGTACATCAAAGTCCCCAAAGCACTGTTCTATCACATTCCCATTTAATATTCTTGAGGTGAAGTTAAGTCCATCTTCAGGAGCCAGACAATACTAATGATCTAGGAAAAGCCAGTCAGTAACAGTCAATCCCTCTCGCCAGTGATTGGTTCAAGATAAGAACATGAAACTGTTCAAAGATGAGACAAATGAAACTTGAGACCTACAGAGATTTTTTGAGGAGAGAGGTTCTTTCTTCCTTTAGGATGGGTGTCATGTGACATGAGACAATTGGTGCCAAGGAACTCCAGGTGGTGCAGAGAATGGGGCTGAATAGGTGAAACCAAGCCCAGAAACATATGTGACCTCTAAATGCACATTTTCCAGGACCCAACTCTCCTAGCTTTTCAGTTGTGCAAGCCAATAATTTTCTTTTTTTTTTCCTTAACATACTTTGAGTCCCTTTTTGCTTTGTCATGTACAATAAAACATACCTGTTACATCATCTGCCCTATTCATTTGGCACATTTTTATATCTCATTTTAGGCTGTTAATAAATACTTATGTATGTTACTTTTTTCTCTCCATCTAAATCACAAGCTTCTTGGAAGGATAAAAACTATCTTCTCACTCTTTTGTAATTGTTGTGATACATTTTATGGAACAGAATAGTTAATACATAATTTTTTATTGAATAAAGAACATTGGGTTTGAAAACATTGATAAGCAATGCTGAAAATGGTCAGAGGAGGGAAGAAATTTAATTCATCAAATATTCATCGAGTACTATCCAGTGCCATACAATAGGCTATGCATTAGTGTTGAAAAGATGGTTAAAAAAAATTCTTCTTCACATTAAAAATGGTATAGTTCTCCTGAGTTAAAACAAAATCATTTTCTTTTAATTTCTAATACATGTAGGGTAATCCTCATAATGCCTCATGAAAAACATATAGGAACTTCCATTTTACATCTGAAGCACAAAAATACACTGAAGTCAAGTTGTGTCATGAATTTGATCTTTAGTGATCAGAAGTGAATTAGAACCTAAGTCAGTTTGTTTCACAAGACTTAGCTTGTCCCACTACACCAGTGTGGCAACAAGAAAAAATTTTTTTTTTTTTTTACTATTAATTGGCTAAAAGTTGGCTTAGGAAATTTCTAGTTTTCAATAATTTGTAAGGTCTGTGGCCATGAGAATGCTTGACTTAAATCCTATCAGCTAGAGTATATCTAGTCGGTACATTTAATACTGCTCTGTGAATTCCTGGACATATTATAAGGCCTATTTAATTAAAGTCATCTGTGTACTTTCATGAAGCCCACTCTTCCCTGCTGCATATCTCTACCATACCCTTTCCCAACTTGTTCCCCATTTCCCCCAAGGAGGAACACATAATTGGCTTGATGGAGATGATATCCATAGTCATCTTGTGATAGCCACGACTTGTCTTCTGCCTGCTGATTGACTCAATGTTCCTTACTTCTATAATTATTCACATTCTTTGCATTCATATTTTGTTTCCCCAGTACCTATGTCAGGCTCTTTAGAACTTGGCAAGAAGATTAGGTTTTGTATTTCTATCTTCTAACCTCTACCAATACTTTTGACTGTTGACTTGGAAAATCTCTGTAGCTTTGACTTACTAGTAGCTAAGCTTGAGCATAATTATTTATTATTTTTTCTTTTATCTACACCATTTAATATGTTTGTTTTGGCACATGGGCTCGCTGGCCAAGGAAACATAGTAAGGGGACATATTTCATTGGTATCTTAAAATGTGCAAATTTGATTATATGTTTATAACTATTAAAAAATATTTTGTAGGGGACTTTTGGTTTCAGCTCTGACATGTAAATAGCTTGGAAGCCATCACTCTGTTCTTATAACAACAATGAAAAACCTGGACAAACCAAAAACCAATGACTTTTCTTGGACCCATTAGGGGACAACAACATCAGGGAACTGAGATTGCAGGGCAAACCACAACACCAAATTCTGGAGAGACTGGTTTATCCAGATTATTGTAGCCAATATCTGCTTACCTACAGCAGAAGGCACTGGAGCCATAAACTGATAGGAACACTTGAGTGGTCATTTTGATGAATTGTTGGAGGCTGAGTGTGAATTAGCCTGAGAGTGAGAAACTCATGATGGCCAATTCTGTGGGAAGCTTCTACATTTTCCTGCTCCTTATCTCCAGGAATGCTTACTGTTTCTCAGAGTGAAGACTGGATAAAGATCTCCTGGCTCTGGTAGGGGAAGGGAATAAGTAATCCTTGTGAAGCAGTCTCAGAGCCTTCGGCATAACAAAGGCATACCAATGTCTCATCCCATTTGAAGCAAGGGCATCCCTCCCAACTCCAGCAACCTGTAACCTTCCTGTCTAACCTAAAATAGGAGAAACCATAGCCAACAAGAGTCAGGGCTTCAAGAAAATACCTTGAGAATACCGAAGCCAGGGAAGGAGAAGTACACAAAGGAGAAAAAAAAGTTATACCACTGGAGAAACACAACTGATCACATATCCAAAGAACATATCCTCTAAATTACTGATATTCCAAACCACCGATCCCCATCATATCACCACCTTAATAGTGTCCCAGTATAAGAGTAGATTATGATTGAAAGAGCTGCAAGCCACAGATTTTCTCTGCAAAGAGGCTTTGGATTACTTTCAGAAATCCAAAGTCAACAGGAGAGACAAAAAGAAGACCACAAGAGGAATATGAAGCTTCTGGAGCCTGTAGCTACAGAAAACATTAAAACACAGACCAACTCTTAGCCAGGTCATCATAAATCTCACCCTAAAGGCACATTTACCTCAGGTGATTATCTGATATATGTCCAGCTTTCAGCAACAAGTTTGAAGACATGCCAAAAGGCAAGAAAAAATACAGTCTGGAGAGACAAAGCCAACAAAAGAATCAGAATCAGATATGACATAGATTTTGGAATTAGCAGACAGGGAATTTGAAATGACTGTGATTAATATGTTAAGGGTTTTAACTGAAAAAGTAGACAAGATGCAAGAACAGATGGGTTCTGTAAGCAAAATGATTAAAACTCAAAAAAAAAACTGCAACAAAATACCAGAAATCAAAAGCACCATAATAGAAATGAAGATTGACTATAATAGATTCATGAGTTGACTCAACATGGCCAAAGAAAGAATCAGTAAGCTTGAATGAGGTCAATAGAAACTTCCCACACTGAAATGCAAAGTGGAAACAGAATAAAAAATATATAGTATAGGAACAATAACTTTAATATAGCAAGGATAAGAAAGAGAGAAGGGAGGAGAAATATTTGATAGTAATAATGCAAAATTAATGACTGACACCAGACCACAAATTGAAGAAGCACTGAGAACACCAAGCAAGACACACAATAAAAAGAAAAGAAGAAAAACATAGCCCCTAACCCCCATCCAGTCATATCATATCCAAACTGCAGAAAGCCAAAAAAAAAAAAAAAAAAAGAAAGAAAGAAAGAAAATATTGCAAGAAGTAAGAGGGAAAATAAAAATCTTACCTATAGAGGAATAAGTAATAAGAAAGACAGCCAACTTCTTTTCAGAAACCATGCAAGCAAAAAGAGAGTAGAGTGAAATGTTTACATTGTTAAGAGAAAAAATCATCAACCTAAAATTCTATAGCAAAATTATTATTCAGAAGTAAAACAGGCTTTCTCAGACAAACAAAAACTGAGTGAATTCATTGCCAGCAGACCTAACCTGCAAGAAATGGTGAAGATTTTTTGGGCATAAGGAAAATTTTTTAGGTCAGAAACTTGGATCTGCATGAAGAAAAGCAGGGAAAGAATAAATGAAGATAAAATAAAATATTTCATCATTCTCATTCTTAATTGATGTAAAAGATAACTTTATTTAAAGTAACAATAGTAACAAACTGATGATTCTAGCATATGATTAAATAAAATGAATGCATAAAATCATGACAGATGGGAGGGAAGAATTGTATATTCTATAGAAGATACTACACTACATGTGAAATGGTACAGTGTTAGTTGAAAGTGGCCACAGATTAGTTAAAAATGTATACTGCAAAATCTAGGACAATTACTAAAAATATTTTTTAAAAGTAGTAAAATGGATATGCTAAGAGAAGAGATAAAATGGAATCACATAAAATATTCAAGTTATCCAGACAAGGCAGAAAAGAGGGGTAAAAAGAAACATAGAACAAACACAATTAATAGAAAATAGTTACAAACCTGTAGATATTAATCCAACTATATCAATAATCACTGTAAGTGTTAATGCTCTAAATACACAAAAGACAGATAGAGGAATAAAATATAAAAAAAAACTATATATTGTCAATAAGAAATCCACTTCAAATAGAAAGAAACAGACTAAAAGTAAAAAGATAGAGAAAGATAAACTATGCCAATACTAATCAAAACAAAGCTGATGTAGGAATATTAATTTCCAACAAACAAAAGTTCAAACCATGGAAGATAGGGATAAAGGGGTCCTTACATACTGATAAAGGGCTCAACTGTTGAAGTACAAATAATAAGCCAAAATGCATATGCACATATGCACATAACAAGAGAGTATCACCGTCTGTGAAAGAAAAATGAATAGAACTGAAAGGAGAAATAGACAAATCTGCTCTGTGGTAAGACAAAAAATGACACACAGACACCCCCACACACCCCCAAAGAAATGCACATCATAACCCTGGAACCTATGAATGTCACCTTATTTGGAAAACGAGTCTTTGTACATGGAATTAAGTTCAGGATTTTGAGATGAGGATATTATCCTGGATTACCTGGTGGCCTTAAATGCTATCACAAGTTCCCTCATACAATAAAGACAAAGGGAGACAAACACACAAACAAGAAAAAGAGGCTATATGACCATGAAGGCAGGGATTGAGTGATGTGGTCTCACAAAGGAACACCTGCAGCCATCAGAAACTGGAAGAGGCGACGGACGATATGAATTTGAAATTAGATGGAAAAAAAAGAAACAATAGCACTAAAAAAGTGAAAAAAAAAAAACAGGTATAAATCTAATAAAACTTTTCAGGCTCTTTGAGTGGAAAATTACAAAACACTGATGAAAGAAATCAAATATTTAAATAAATAGAGAAGAGTTTATGGATTTGGAGATTCAATATTGTTAAGAAGTCAGTTCTTCCCAACTTGATACATGGTGTCAATTCAGTTCTAATCCAAAAACCCACAAGCTATTTTGTAGCTATTGATAAATTGGTTCTAAAGTTTTATGGAAAACCAAATGTCCTAGTATAGCTGATACAATACTGAAGAAGAACACATTTGGATGACTCATACCTGATTACAAGACTTTTTATAAAGCTACAGTGATCAAAACAGCACGATATTGCTACCCTACTGGTTAAATTACTAAACAGTGAACCAATAACCGAGAAGAAATCAACTCCTGTCTAGTCAACACTAGCATGTTCTTACAACGAGAGTTTTACCTAACTGCATTAAAAGGAAGTCTGCCCTGGAAGGACACAAGCTGTATTAAATAAGTTAGGAGAATCTTGCAGTTGGTGAACCCTGTTGTTATAAAGAAAGTTGCAAATGGTCTTCATTGGGAATAACCTATATGTGAATAACTGAGTTAATTTTATACCATACCCATTCATTTAACAGAAATATAGAACAATATAATAAGTGAAATTTACACTAATCAGAAAGTCAAGAGAAGATTATGAATTTCTATGTGCATTGGTATTTCTGGTTTCTTCTGACAACTTGAAAATATTTTTGTGATAAGCACATCATTTCTAATTAGAGCATGTAAAATCATTAAGTACTAAGACATACAGTGCATGAAAATGCCTCCTTTTCACAGAGATAAGTGTATACAACTGCACAGACATGGTTTGCATAGGGGAAATGTAAATAGCTATGTATGTTGTTCCATCTGAATTTTCAAATAGTGAGTTAGATTTATTAAACAATAAAAGAAATAGACTTTACTGTCTATGGTTTTGGTTACTGATGGATTACCAACATGCTTTTTAGATTTACTTATATACTATTGTTTTATACATGTTTCTGTACACAATTTCCAATTTTTAGGAAAATACATCAAAATTAATATTTTTAGTATTTAAGAAATAGTTGTTTTCCACCAAGGGAAAGTTGATATAAGTATTGCTAGCATAGTATGAAAAAATTCAAAATATTTGAGTAGTAATTCAAATTCATTCAAAAAGACCCAAAACTATGCAACTCCTAGAAGAAAACAAAGGCAAATATCTCAGGATCTTGTCTTAGGCAATAGTTTATTAAACTTTACACCAAAAGCACAAGCAACAAAAGAAAAACATAGCTAAATGGGACTCCATCAAAATTAAAAATGTTTGTGCATCAAAGGACTTCATCATGAAAGTAAAAAGAATGGGAGAAATTATTTGGAATCCACATATCTGATAAGGTTTTATCTAAAATATATAAAGAAATCTTAAACTTAAAAGCAAAAAGACAAACAGCAATAATTTAAAAGTAGGTAAAAGGCTTGAATAGTCATTCCTCCAAAGGAGATACACAAATGGCCAATAAGCACATGAAAAGATGTTCAACATCATTAGCCATGAAGGAAATGCAAATCAAAACCACAAAATTTCACACCTATTAGAGTGGCTAATATTAAAAAAAAGAGGGGGTTGGGGATGACGTGTTGGAGAGGATATAGAAATATAGGAACACTCATTCATTGTTAGTGGAAATGTAAAATATACAGCCACTGTGGAAGATAGCTGGCAGTTACTCAGAAAGTTAAGTGTAGAATTCCCATATGACCCAGTAACCCCACCTGTAGTTATATACCCCAAAGAATTGAAAGCAGGGACTCAAACAGATATTTGCACACCAAAGTTCATAGTGGCATTATTCACAATTGCCAAAAGTTGGAAGCAACTCAGGTATTCAGCAACCAATGAATAGATAAACAAAATGCAGTATATACAAACAATGGAATATTATATGGGCATAAAAAGGAATGAAGTTCTGATGCATGCCACAACATGGATAAACCTCAAAGACATCATGTTAAGTGCAATGAGCCAGACATAAAAGGATAAATCTTGTATGATCTCGCTGATTTGAATTAATTAGTATAAATAAATTCATGGAGTCAGAAATTAGAATATAGGTTACCAGGGGCTGGGGTGGGTGTAAGGAATGGGATGTGAACATTTAATTGGCATAGAGTTTCTGTGTGGGGTGATGGTAAAGTTTTGGTAATGGATGGTGGTGATGGTAGCACAACACTGTGAGTGTAACTAATAACAATGAGCTATATGTTTGCATGTGATTAAAAGGGAAATTTTAGTTTGTATATATGTTACCAGAATAAAAATTTAAAAAGAAAAACACAGCACTATACAGCACAGTGAACTCTAAAGTAAACTATGGACTATAGTTAATATTATAATCATAATAATGTTTCATCAATCATAAAGGTACCACATTAATGCAAAATGTTAATAATAGGGAAAACTGTGTGTGTGGACTGGGTTCTATGGGAACTCGGTATTTTCAGCATGATTTTCCTCCAAACCACAGCTTTTCTAAATAAATAAAAAAAAAAAAACCAGCCATGATCTGATCCCTGTTATACCTGAATAGAGCATATGGTCATAATGTTTCCTTGCTCCTATATGATTTCAGAAAATGCCAGTTCAATACTGTAAATTGAGATCAAGAGGATCCAATAGAACAATCTTTCATAATAGAATGTTTAATCAAATAGCAAATACATATTGTCTTCTTAAATGAGAAGTTATAAAGTGTTACTAGGGAAAGGAATTTTTAGTGTAGCCAAGTTTACACACATTTTTAAGTTCTTTAAGGTTTGTAACTTCTAGGAGAAAGAAATCTTTAACCAGTTTCCCAACGTAAATATATATATATGTACATATTATGGTCAAACAGCCAGAGTCTTAGCCCCCCACTGATAGTGGAAATCATATTGCACTCAAAAATTCCTACTATGACATTAGCAGGAAAAAGAGTGGAGCGAAATGTCAAACAGACATCCCAGAGATAAGACACAAGGGAAGGTGAGGTGGGAATTTGCTATCATCTCTCTGTGAGGATTTCTTTTTCCATCCTGTTGATCCATCCAGATGATAAATATACATTTAAAGAATGTTTTAATGCTTCCCTCAATAGGCTCTGCCAAATAAAACCCAAATGGGAAACAGTTCTAAGATATATCAGAACAGACAGTTCTGTGATAGATATATTCTCATGTGAATTAATAGCAGAAAGAAAAAAAAGAAGAAGAAAAAAAGAAAGAAAGAAAGAAAGAAAGAAAGAAAGAAATTTCCTGGATGCTTGCTTTCATTTATATTTTCTCATATTTTTCTTTAGTGCTTCAATATACTAGTGTTAGAAATGCAAACAATTTACGAATTTCATTGGATAAATACTTGAAGGAATAATATTTACCATCAGAAAGTTCTCGGATTTCTTCTTTATATGGGAACTCTGAGACGAAAGAAAAATGCTATTACTCTAACAGTGAGTTATTTAACTTGTATGGTTCTGCAAGCATGAGCCTAATGAGAAGATGTCCAGACTTCAGTTTTGGTTTAGAATTCAGTGACAGTTTGATTGTGGGCTCAACCTTTTCTACTACATTGGAACGTGGGTTGTATGCTGAATTAATGAGACCAGAGTTTTGCCCCTCCTTTGTGTATTTCTAATTCTTTACACTCATTTTATTTTCATTTATGTTCATATCTTTACCCAAAGTTGATTTCATTTGATTTATTTGCACCTTAGATCATTCAGAGGAATAAAAGACTTGTAAAGGAATGGGAGCAAATTACTCCCCCGTAATCCACTGACTTGGGTAAAGTGTGTCCTTTAAAAACATTTCACTGATAAAATCACCCTTTTCTAACCTGTCATTAAATCTCATCATACCTTTCCTTTACATGCTACTCATCTGTTACCTCTCAATAAACATGACTAACACTTCATATTCCTTGCTGTAAGTTAATGCTATTTATATTTTAGAAATGCCAGATTTCTTCACAAGTCACTTAAGACCCACTGGCAAGAATGAATTACCCTGAACTGTCTGTCTCTCTCCTGACAGGTCTGCCTGAAAAGCAGTTTGCCTGGAGCTGAATTCATTGTTATTTCACTCTCTGAGAGCCAGCAAGAGACAGTTTTACAAATTTCTAACATAAGGAATAAAATGAAATTCAACAGAAAACAACTGATATTTTCCTTTTTTTTTTTTTTTCCCCATGGCTTTGACCAAATTAGTAGGGACTGACATATTTTGAATTGCTTAATGTATGTACTGGTGTATTTCTCAGCAATTTAATCTTACAACCATTGCTCTAGGGAGAAATATATTAAAGTTTATTGGCAAACACATTTCTCCTGATTTCCTTTTGTTCCAAAATAAAACCATGAATTAAGACTTAGCACATATATTAGCATTTAGTATTTGGCATAGCCTTCATCTTGCATGTAAGAATAGTGATCTCTACCCTGTAGCAACCAATTACCCTGCACATGGTGATATTGCACAATTTTAAATTAGAGGAATAGCTGAGCTGAGGGTTTCAAGCTGCAAAAAAAAAACCCGTTTGTTTTCTAGATTAATTAATTAATGGGACCAAATCTGAAGTGAATGTCAGTCCCTGTTATCTACCGTAATTTTCATCTGTGAATATGGAATACATGTTTTTTTATTCGTCTTAGAAATAAATCCACTATAATCTGATTATTTCTATAATAATTATGCAACTAATGCTACAGTATTAATCCAAGGCCATCAGTCCAGCATTTCTTCATGATTTCTCCATTCCTTGAGTAAGCCAAAGGCAAACAAAAACATGGATAAGATGTTCAGAACTGTCCAAGCTCTCAAGGAAATGTGAAAGGTAAACATATTTTCCCAAACAGCCCTCAAAATACTCCCTTCACATTAAATGATCATTTTTAAAAAGAGAGAATTTTTCAACCCTGGTAATAACATTTGAATCAATATAAGTGGCAATTCTTGACTCTCTTGGAAATTTTAAAATGAACAATTCTCAAAATACTATTTTCAGTTGTGGTGGTTTGGAGGCTTTGTAGACCCCAGAAATCGTACTTTGAATGTTATCACTGTTATGCATATATGTTCAAGTTCACAATAAAAAAAAAAAAAAAGAAAAAAACTAAAGACAGACAAAAAAAAAATAATAAGGTTACCTACTTTATGATTTCACTTATATTAAATTTGGGAAAAGGCAAAACTATAGGAGCAGAAAGTGGTTTTCAGGGACTCAGATGGGGCCAGGGGATAGACTGTAAGTGGGTACAAGGGAACTTTTTAGGGCACTGGACATGTTCCATATCTTGAATGCATTGGAGTTACAGGACTTCACACATTTTTCAAAACATATTGAACTATATAGTTTTAAAAAGTTGAATTAAAAAAACTAATCCATTCCTGTGAGTATTAACCTGCTGTAGGTAAGACTTTTTGATTAGGTTACTCTAGTTGGCGGGTGGCCCAAAGTGGGTCTTAATTCTTTTACTGGAGTCCTTTATAATTGAGAGAAATACTGAATACAGAGAGAAAAACACAGAAAGAAAGTCATAGAAGTTGAGAGAGAAACCCTCGGAAACCAGAAGCTGAAAGCAACGAAACCCGTGCCACCATGTGCCTTGCCATGTGCTACAGGAGTCAAGGATCACCAGCAGCTGTCATTAGTAAGTATCATCTTGATGATGCCTTGGTTTGGACATTTTCATGACCTCAGGACTGTAAGATTGCAAACTAATAAATTCTCCTTGCTAAAAGTCTGCCCATTTCTGGTATATTGCATTCTGGCAGCTTAGCAGACTAAAACACCAGTTAAAAATGACAATAAAACAATAGCAATAATAACAAACATTTATTTAGCTCATTGGTATGTGCCAAATGTCATACTAAGCACTCCTTTTCATCAATTTTATTTAATTTTTAAAAGAGCCACATGACATTGGTAGTTCCCTTTTATAAGCACAATGGAGATTTAAAGAGGTTACATTACTGGCCATTTTCACAGATACATGGTGAATCTGGGATCAAACTAAGAACATCCTTAATCCAGTGCCCAAAGTCATAAACACTAAATACTTTCTTTTATCTTCAGCTTCATAATAACAAAAAGTAATAATTTAATTAAAATAATTTTTCATCTAAATTCTCCTTTTAAGTATTCCAGAGTTATTTCATACCACACCCACGTTGCTGTCTTTTGCCCATCTCCATTGGCTTCTTCTCTACAACTTGCATTGATTTGAATGACCACAAGCATGTGCAAATGCTGCTTCTTCCACCTAAATTGTCCTGTTTACCCTTTTCCACTGATAACCCCTACTTACCTCCAGATCTCAACTGAACTGTAATTTCCCCCACAAACTGCTTTGACCTCTCTGAATCTTTCAAAATCCCTATGAAAAGCATACATAACACCAGTAAACATATGCTGTGGGGTTTCATTCTTCCAAAAATTTGTTGAAATTTGATTTATGTTCTTATGAATGTTCATTTTTGAAGATGTGCTATATATGCTTGTATTTGGCAATAACTGTATGCAGAACTTTATAAATATCCATAAGGTCAAATTTATTATTCATATTTAGACATTTTCCCTGATTGAACAATATCAATTAATCCATATCCAATTTCATTGATTTTTCTTCGGTCATATCCAACTTGCTCTTACACCCATCCAGTGAGTTTTTATCAGGTATTTTTTTTTCCTAGAGATTCCAATGGTTTATTTTTTATAGATTTTATGTCTCTGCTAAGATTTTATATTTGTATATTTGTTGTGGGCGTATTTTCCCTTGTATTCCTTAACATAAATATTATAACTGCTTTAAATTCTTGATTTGCTTATTTCAACATCTGGGTCTCTAAGGGGCCAGTCCCAACTGTTTCCTTTTTTCTTTTGTCTTAGTATCTATCATATTTCCCTGTTCCCTTATAAGCTTAGTAATTTTTTTTTTAATTCCAGACCTATATTTTAAGTCTATATAGATTCTGTATGTGCCTACAGAGAATATTACTTTTGTTCTTTTGCTGAAATTCAAATACCAAACACTGTTACCACTGTGGTAAGCCAGCAACTGAACCAACTCTTCAGTGCTTTTGGCTGTAACTTAGTTGCTTGGAGCTACATGTGTAACTCATGAGTTTTCGACAGATTTTGGAGTTAATCTCCATTGGACCTAAACTTCTGTTGCTCTGTGTCTTCTTGTAATTCCCCATCATATACCAGCTGCTGGGAGGGCCTAACCTCTCTCTGTCTTCTGATTCCTTAGGCTAAGATGATTGTCGGTTTCTACCTGAGTTCTAACTGCCCTGTAGCATGATGCCACCTGGGTCTGCCCACAGGAGGAAAAAAACATAAAATTAGGAAACTCACTTTCTGCTTTTCCTCCTTCCAAATATCAACTCCTGTCCACTTTCGGACTGGTTATCATCATTCTCCAGTGCCTTCAGAGAGTTGTCATCTTATACTTTGCATAGTTTATAACCATTATCTGTAGGAGAGTTGGACCAATACAAGCTACTCTGCCATTAGTGGAAGCAGAACTACTTTGTTTATATATTTTAAGACAATATTTTTAAGTGCACATAAGTTTAGAGTTGCTAAAATTTTTATGATTATGAAGGACATTGATTAGATTTTTCTACAATTTTCTTCAGTGACAGCCTGCTTGTGAGAGACTTCTTCAGTTTGGGATAGTCTGAGAATAACTTTTCTCATCCTGTATTGGGTAAATTTGATGTTATTTTCTTTAGTGTTCTTGAATATATCATTTTACAGTATTCTTCTTTCAAACTTTGTTGGTGATAAACCAGTCATTGCTTGCCATATTTTTAAAAAAAAAAATCTATCCTTTCTCACTGGGTGCATTTAAGAATTTTGTTTCTTTAGTAACTTGCAGTTTCAATATAATGGGTCTAATGTGGATTTGTTTATTCTTATCCTACTTGGATTGGATTTCTTGAACATGTGATTTCTTTCATCTATTATGGAAAGTTCTTGTACATGATATCTTCAAATATTGCCTCTGTTCATTCTCTTTATTCTTTCTGGAATTTCAGTATGGTATGAGTTAACTTTTTTACTCCGTTTCTTTATCTCTTAAAACTTCTTTCAAATATTCTACTTTTTTGTATCTTCCTGTCTCATTTTGTTTAATTTCCTCAGATTCATCTTCTTATTCCCTCATATTTTTCTGTCTAGTGTTCTGACAGTCTTGTTCATTATGCTTTTAATTTCAATTATTATACTTTCCCGTTCGTAACATTCAGTTTGGTCCTTTTCAATACTGCTTGGTCATTCTATAAGTCAGGACAAAAGGGGGTCCCTATTCAAATCACACAGACACACACACACATACAGTAAGGACTTCATGGATGAAAGAAATCACATGTTCAAGAAATCCAGTCCAAATAGGATAGGAATAATAATTGTAAAACTCTTAATGCCCATAAATTAAACTTGAGATAGGGAAAAATCTCTTAAACAAGAAACAAAAAGCATTAACTATAAATAAAGAAAAAATCTGGCTTATATTAAAATTAAGAAATTTTATTTATAAAAAGCAGCTTAATTTTTTTCATTTAGATAAAAAAATGGAAGATACTTGACATATACACTATAAATCTGACCACAAAATATCAGTATCAAGAATATATATATATATATATATTTCAAATAAGAAAAAGCACAAAAATTCAGTAGGAAAGTGGACAAAAGACACACAATGACCCTCCACTGAAAATGAAACACAAATAGGCAATAAAAGTTTAAAGAACTGTTTCAATGTCATTGTTTGTTAGGAGAATGTCAACAGCACAATGAGATTCCATTTAATTTGCTTTTATTTTAATATGAAAATAACAAATATTAGAAAGGATATGGGTAAGCATATTTTATTTATTAATTGGGTATAAATTTGTTTATTCAATAAGTAACAAAATTTGTCATTTAAACTCAAGACTATTCAAATCCCATAAGGAACAGCAGTTCCACTCCTACTAATATACTCAAGAGAAAACACTACACATGAAAAGAGCAGAAATATGCAAGAATATTCATAGTTGCAAATGGAAAAAGTTTCTGAAAATCCTTTCAATAGAATGATGGCTTATAACGTATTTTTTTTTAAAAGAAACAATAAAACAGTTTGATATATCCATACAATAAAATATTAAGGAAACATAAAAGAAAGTTTATATACCTGAATTATTCATATAGCGATAGATGAAGGATATGTAGATGTACAGAGATATGGTTAATTATATACTGATTAATAAATATATGATTTTATAGATAGATGATAGTTGATGATAAAGCGAGAGAGCTAGATAGACATAGATGCAGACATATTCTATAATACATTTTTAGGTGTAAGAAAGCAGGTCATATTAAAAATAGATTATATACATGAGATATATTCTATATATATGTATGTATTCATGTATATATTAATGACTAAATTAGAAGAATATCATTAGTTCTCAGGCATTGCTACCAACATGGATCCAGTCCTTCCTATTTATTTTAATTCCTTGGTTCCTTCTTATTAAATAATTGCAAATAATTTCATTACTTCATATTCATATTGCATGCTTAAATTAATGTAAATGGATTAACAATGGACTATACCTTATATTATTTTTATGCTTATTAATTATTTTCTTAAATGATTAAGGGAAATCATTGAGCAATACATCTCTGTTAAGTCGGGTACTAGTACTTTCTAATTAATTTGAGGATTCTGTCTTTTGACATATTTAGTAATTAAGACATTATTACTCAATTTTAGCTGGAGATTGAAAACCAATTAAAAGAGAATGCCCTTTTTAGAAGCATTGCAATTATGATAATCCTGATGAATGATAACAAAAGAAAATGTTTGCACCCCCAATCATGACATAATATGAACTTATTTATTCCTTTCCTTTGTTAGAAAAAATAAAGATGAGCTGTCTTATAGAAAAGTAAGCAAGATAATGTAAATTAAAAATATCTGTGGTGGAAAAAATGAAAAACTTTGGGAAAAACATAAAATAAACATATCAGTAAACAACACTTGCCAGTTTGCAAAATAGGTTCCACTAAGCACTATAGGTGCATTTCACATATACAAACACACACATATGCATACACACGTTCAGAGATCAAGTAAACCTGAGAAATGTTGTAAAACTCTACATCTTATAGAAACCCTAAAGACTCTAAAAACTCCTACAGTTAAAATAAAAAGATCAGATGAACCAAAGGTGATGTTCAACTGCCACTCAATCCAGTTTCCCAAATTTATTTCACATTGGAGAATGTGGTTCTTGCATACTTGTTCCCGAGTAATTGTTCAGAGCAATACCTCATGTGTAGCTCCTAAAAGAGGTTGGAGCCTGTTGAAAAATTGGCCCATTGAATTATTTTAATTTGAATGAGTACTATAAGGTAAAAATATATAGTTAGTTATTACAGTCAATTAATTTTCAGAGAAAACAGAGAGAATTTAATTTACAGAACCTGATTACTCATGAGAATATTTTTGCTGATTCTTTTTCCTTAAAGAAAAGATACTATGTGCTCATTCATAAAATTTAAAAATGCATAAAATTACATGGAATAAGTGAAAACCATCTTAAATTTCATCAAATATATGAATATGTTGATGCATATAACTGAAAGTGATTCTGTATGCATATATATCAGATATATAAAAATATAGTATCATTGACCAATTCTTTACATGTAAATTCTTCTAGACATTCCTCTGTGCATATTTAAACAGAGAGATATGTTAATATTTTCCACTTAGGCAATACCATATTTACGTATAACTAATGTATTTAAGTATGTGTGTATATAAACAAATATACATGATGTTACACATACAGGTTTGTAGTATATCCTTTTTGTAAATTCAACTGGGCCCATGACACTGCCAAGCAATCCTACTCTTTCTCTACACAAATTTCTCTAGGTTATGGTGTACAATTGCTTGGTCAAGACAGCACTGGCCTGATTGTTACTGTGAGGGTATTTCATGGATTTAAATCAATAGTCAGTTGACTGCATCTTGGCTGATTACATCTATAGTCAACAAAGGAGATTGCCTTCAGCAATGAGAAAAGTCTCACCCAATCAATTGAAGGCCTCAAAGGGAGAAGTGATGATTTCAGCATTTAGAAAGAAGAACTTTTATTTCTACTTCAGCCAGGAATCTTCTCTGAGAGAACTCACCAATGCCTTCACTAGAGTTCCCAACATTTGGTCTGCCCTGTGGAATTCAGATTTGCCAGTCTGCATGGTTGCATGAGCTATTTCTTATGTATGTATCATGTCAGTTCTGTTTCTCCAGAGAACCCAGACTAATGCACTCAGAAAGTCCCACTGCCTTGTAGGAAGTCTACTAACTGCCTGCACATGAGGGTGGTGTACACTTTAATGTCTAAATCAAAATCCTCTACCTGAATCCCATTTCCCCTCACTGTTACTATGCACTATCCACTGCCTCATAAACTTTCAAGTTCTCCTTTTCTGCTGTTTGTTTTCCATTTAATAAACATACTCAAAGAAGCAGCCCTATATTTTTAAAAAAGAAAAATTCCCTCACCTACACCATCTCCAAATAGCATTTTCTGTCTTCTCTCCTGTCCATTCAAATTCCTTGAAAGCTTTGTCTACACTCACTGTCTTGATTTCCTCTTTCAGTCATCCTTTAACCTACTCTAACTTGGCTTCTCACTTGAGTGTTAAAAAAAAAAAAAAAAGGTTGGGGTGGGGGTGTGTGTCTTTCTCTTTCCACTAGCTCTTTTAACAGTATTCAAAAGAGTTTCTTACTTTACACTCTCCTTGAAACAGTACCCTTGCTTGGCTTCTGTAATATCACACTCTTCTGGTTTCCATTCTCTATTTATAGCTCTTGGTCTCTATTTATAGCTCCTTCTGGCTCCTTCCCCTTGTTGACTGAGAAATAACAAACTGAGTTGTAAATCAACAAAAGTATTTATTTGGTGTCTTATAATTGCAATATGGGGTGCAGGGATTCATGTCTTTACCTAAATTGTACCCCAAGTTGGGGCTATCAGACAAGAGTTTGTAAAGGAAGAAAAAAGGGAAAGGAAAAGTTGGCTAGGACAAGGTCTTAGAAATAGGTTTCATTTTTCAGAAATGGAGTGGTTTTGTTAGCTGCTTAGGTTTTGCTTATAACAGCCAGTTTTAGGATTTTGGGGTGGCATAAGGGCTTTTGCATATGCACAGCTCTGTGATTCCTGTTTAAGTCTCTTAACCTAAGTACTTCATTTTGTTTTATTTCCTTTCACATTTCCTCCTTTTGATCAAGGCATTCCTCTGAAAGGATCACTGATCAACATTTGGTATTGACCCTTTGGCTCTAGGGAGGCTCTTCCCTAGGAATCGAATCCCTTGGGAGCAGAGGCGGAGGTAGAGACTTCATTGGCCGAGTTCAGCTCAGAGAGAGGCCACATTCAAGCAACAAGAGACTGGGCAGGCAGGAAGGTTCTTAGGTGTTAATAAGTTTTATGGAGTTTTAGGTAACTTTAGGGAAAAGCAAAAGGGATTTTTTATATTTAAAAAATAAAACACTAAAACATCAGAATATTTTAAACAAACTCTATAATCATTTTTCATAAACCATTTAGTCCTAAGTAATTAATTATTGTTCTGCTCTATCTTGTGTTGACAAATTTATGAATCCATTACTTTCCCACTAGATTTCTGGAAAGCCTGAGTCAGTTCTATAGTATAGTTTCATAGTATTTTAAGCATTGTCAATAGAAACTAGCATATTAGACTACTTGGTATATTTCTTTTTTTTGCTCTTTGAGGCAGTACTTTATTGTTGAAGACAAAACATTGTGGCCTATATCTTATTTTAAGTGTTTTCAGGAAACATGAGCATAAAAAAATTATCTGTGTAATAGAAAAGGCTTAAAACACAAAAGACAAAAGAATGGCTATCATTAACATTATTGTTTCAGAAAAGTGAAGATTTAATGGGAGCTTATAAAACAACACCATTGAGAAGGACATTTGGCTGTTTGGGTAGAACATAACATTTTTGAGAATAATTGAAATTATGTTTGATAACATTATATTGTTTTCTAATATGAGGAGATCATTATTAGTATATTTTACGGATAGTGAGGACTTTGACAAATCTTTAAGAACTCTATATAATTTCTGGAATATAGTAATAACATTTTATATACATAAATTTAACCAACAAAAGGTTATAAATTCCTTTTAATTTGATAATATCTTATGCAATTTATAACATTAAATAAATTTATTTTTAGGACTTCATTTTTTACAAGATGAAAGATGTTTACTTGATGTCTCCACTTGGGAGGTCTCAAGCTTGCCTTAAAAGTAACAATCAATAATTCAATGATGAATTTATGAAAATGCCCACAAAATTTTTCTTCTTCCATGTTACCCATATCATTAAATGTTGTCCTATTCACTCAATTGCTCAAGCCCCAAATCTAGACTCCATCATTACTTCTCCCTTCCTTCAATACTCATCTCTAAAATCCATCAACAGGATTGTTGGCTCTAACTCTTAAATAATTTGAGATTTAAAAAAACAAAAAACAAAAAACACCACTTATGCCTCAGCATCTCTCAGTCAGTAGAAACATAAGGGAGTTTTGCACTGTCCTAATGCTTTAACATCTCAGAATCTATTGCTAGGTCCCTCAGTGACCAAACTTGACACCTGCTTATACAAGATAAACAGCTTCTCTATTTTCTCCCTGCATCCTACCTGAGTTCACTCCCCCATGAAAGTAAAATTTCCCTAATCCCCACTCTTGCTTTGAACTATTGCTACAGTTCCACCCTTATGACCCTATAAAGACCTAGTCCCCAGGTCCACATTCAACTTTGCTCCCCTCTTGCTTTGTTAAGCCTACTCTCCTGACATGTTTCCCTGTGTGACACTGTGGGACCTGCTGCTCTTTTCTGTTCTGAGACCTGTGAGTACTGACGAAATTTTCTTTCTTACATCTTTTGTATCACTGGTCCTTGCCACACCTGACTATATAAAGAGCTTTAGAGTGCATTGTTTCCTTTCTTTTAGTGCAAAAGCGTAGAAAGAAAATTGAAAATTTGAAGGGGCGATTCAGAAGAGGAATATTACCAATTGTCCAGTTCTCTTGTGCCTTGTGTACCAGTAGCAAGTATTTCTAGTTTCTTTTTTTTAAAATTTAAGGAGTCTTTAAAAAGTATTCTCCATTAAGGGGAAATGAACGAGGCACATGAAATATATGAATTACCAGGAAATGTTATTTCTTGCTTCTAGAGCAGATTTCCTTTCTATCTCAGAATAGTCCCTTCATAATTATGTTAAGCAATGAGCACAAATGAAGAGTGTGCAAAAAGTATGCACAAACTTATTCCATGGGATGGGGATGCCAAAGTATGGTGATTTTTCCATCACAGTGGCCATTTATCTAAAATAAAATAAATCCAAATCTTGTTTCTGGAATACACTAAATTTTGTTATGGCTAATGTAAATCTTACCTAGATAAATAGATGCAGAGTCTTATAGAAAGCAATCTTTCAAAATACACTTACTGATAATATCATGTGTTATAATTTTCTTCATTTGAAATGTTGTTAATCATTTTTATTACAGACAGAAGCTCATGAACAGTAGTGTGTTGTTATGGCAACAGCATCTAATATTAAAATTAGTTTAAGGGGGGAACTTCCAGGGAAGATGGCATAGTAGGGAGCTACAGGATTCACTCCTCCAACAAAACACCCAGTAAACAGGCAAGAACTGTCTGAAGCAACTGTTCTGGGGCTCTGGGGGCCAGATGAACACTGTACAGCAGAAGACCAGGAGTAACAGCCTGAGAAACTGGTAAAGAACTGTGCGTAGCTCACTCCACAGCAGCTGCCAGCACCCATCCCCCTCTCTTGGGGTGAGCATCCTTGAGATTCAGCCCCTAGCTAGTTGCTGCTTTTAGGAAGGTACATAACATTCCCCTAGAATGGGGTAGGGGGCATGGCCAAACACTGATCATGGCTGTTGATTAGTGAATTCTGATCCCTGGGTCCCAGCTCTGAGCTACTGTTTCAACATGCCCCAGACTGGCTTCAGCCATTGTATCAACCCTGCCGGCAACAAGGCTGAAGGCAGTGGAGGTTTAAAGAAACAGGGCTTCAGGGAACAGTTTGCTGAAGGATGCCATCTGCTGGGCAAGACAGGAAAGCACAGCTTTGGGGAGTCATAAAAAGGGTTTGGGTGATTTTCCTGACTCTTTTCCCACAGATCTTTGGAGCCATTCTGCTCCCCCTTCATGGATCCCTGGGCCTGTTTTGACTGGGAAATGCTGATGTGGGAAAGTTCTCTCTGAGGTGACCCTCCTCCCAGAATTTACCCTCCAGGAAAAAACAGCTAAAAGCAACAAAAGGAGTGTAAAAAAAAAAAAAAAAAAAAAAAAAAAAAAAAAAAACTAAAGAGGAAAAACAAAAAACAAACAGAACAGATCAAGATTTCTGGAGAAGGAACATAGAAAGGGATGATTTCTCTTGGGGTGAAACAATTGCACAAATATTGCAATCTTAAAAATTTTACCACATATCCAGTGCAAGAATCAGATGAAGAAGAGCTGAAAATATCTGACCAGTTAAACATGGCCAATTTTGAAGGTCTAGAATAAGTTGAACCAAGTGTCAAAAAAAAGCCTTAACACAAAGCCAATCAACAATAAAACCCCAGACAAGAGAAAGAAACTGACCTTCAGTGTACACTCATCAAGATAATCAGATGGATATACATCAGCAAAAAATTATAAGCCATACTAAGAAACAGAACAATATGGCTTAGTCCAAGGAACACATTGAAACTTATACAAATAACAAGATGTCCAAGTAAATCTCCTATCAATTCAAGGAGATGAAGGAAAATATCCCAAAAGAGAAACAGGATATTAAGAAGACACTGGGTGAGCATAAAGATAAGTTTGAAAGTATAAAAAGAAATGTAACAGAAATATGGGAATGAAAGGCACAATATAAGAGAATAAAAATACACTAAAGGCATACAGCAGCAGATTTAAACAGGCAGAAGAAAGACTCAGCAAACTAGAAGGAAATATAATCAAAATCTTACAGACAGAAGAACAGATAGAGAAAAGAATGGAAAAAATTGTGCAGGGTCTCATATTTGAATGACAGCATAAAACACAGAAACATCCACATCATGGATGTCCCTGAAGGAGAGAAGGGAAAAGGACTGAAAGAATATTTGAGGAAATAATGGCTGAAAATTTCCCAACTCTTATGAAAGGCATAAGTGTTCAAGAAATGCAACATACTTGAAACAGAATAAATCCCAATAGACCTACTAATCAGAATGTCATGTACTAATCAGAATGTCAAATGACAAAGACAAAAAGAGAATCCTGAAAGCATCAAGAGCAAAGTGATTTTTCACATAAAAGTGAACAACAATGAAACTAAGTGCCAATTTCTCATCAGAAACCATGGAGATGAAAAGACAGTATTATGACATATTTAAGGCACCGGAGGAGAAAACTGCCAGCCAAAAATTCTTTATCTGGCAAAACTTTCCTTCCAAAATGAGGGAGAGTTTAAAATAGTCACAGATAAACAAAAGCTGAGAGAGTTCATGTACAAGAGATCTGCCCTATAAGAAATATTAAAATGAGTTCTGAAGGTCAAAAAAAGATCATAAGGAAAAGAAAGGAGAGAGAGGCCTGGAGTAGAGTTAAGAAATGAAGATTATTAGTAAGGGTAATTAAAAGGGTAAAAAGAGAGACAAAAATAAGATGTGCATATAAAGTTCAAAGGATAAAATGGCTGAAGTAAGCACTGCCTTTACAGTAATAACATTGAACATTAATAGATTAAACTCCTCAATCAAAAGATTGGCAGAATGGAGTAAAAAGTATTATCCAACTACATGCTGTCTACAAGAGACTCACCTGAGGCTCAAAGACCCAAATTGTTGAAAGTGAAAACATGGCAAAAGATATTTCAGGTAAACAGTAAACAAAAAAGAGCTGGAGTAGCTATACTAATATTGGAAAAAATAGACTTTAAAAGCAAAACTGTTATAAGAGACAGAAAAGAACATTATATATTAATAAAGGGGCAATCCACTAAGAAGAAATAACAATCATAGATATTTATGCATCTAACTATGGCACCCCCAAATATCTGAGTCAAACACTGGCAAAACTGAAGGGAGAAATAGATGTCCCTACAATAATAGTGGGATAAACTTCAATACACCACTCTCATCAATAGGTATAACAACTAGAGAGAGGATCAATAATGAAAGAGAGAACTTGAATAATATGACATATGGACTAGACCTAACAGACATAAACAGAACATTGCAGCCCAAAACAGCAAGATATACATTCTTCTCAAGTGTTCATGGATTATTCTCCAGCATAGACCACATGTTGGTCACAAAACATCTCAATAAATTTTAAAAAATTAAAATTTTATAAAGGACTTTCTCTGACCATAATGCAATGGAGCTGAAAGTCAGCAACAAGTGGAGAACTAGAAAATTCATAAATACATGGAAGTTAATGCACTCTTAAACAATCAATAGGTCAAAAAAGAAATAGCAAGTAGAATCAGTAAATACCTGGAGACAAATAAAAAGGTGAACACTACATATCAAAAGTTTTTGGATGCAGTGAAGGCAGTGTTGAGAGGGAAATTTATTGCCCTAAACACCTATATTAAAAAAGAAAAAGCAAAAATTGAGGACTTAACTGCTCTCCTGGAGGAACTAGAGACAGAACAGCAAACTAGCCCTAAAGCAAACAGAAGGAAAGAAATAACAAAGATTAGAGCAGAGATAAATGAAATTGAGAATAAAAAAAACAGAGAGAGAGAAAATCAACAGACCCAAAAGGTGGTTCTTTGAAAAGATCATTGTAATTGGCAAACCCTTAGCTAGAGAGAAAAAGAAAAAAAGAGACAAGACACAAATAAATAAAATCAGAAATGAGAGAGGGGACATTATTACTGATCCCACAAAAATAAAAAAGGATGAAAAGAGAATACCAACTTTACTTCAACAAATTAGGGAACCTAGATGAAATGGACAAATTCCTAGAAACACATGAACAACCTACACTGACTCAAGAAGAAATATAGGATCTCAACAGACTAATTGCAAGTAAACAGATTGAATCAGTCAACAATAACCTCCCAAACAGCAAAAAAGGTCCAGGACCAGATGGCTTCACAGTGGACTTCTACCAACATTCCAAGAATTAATACCAGTCCTGCTCACATTCTTCCAAAAAACATATAAATAGGACATCAAAATTAAACACTTTTGTGTATCAAAGAACTTTATCACAAATATGAAAAAACAATCTACTCAATGGGAGAAAATATTTGGAAACCACATATCCAGGACATATAAGGCAATCCTACAACTCAACAATAAAAAGCCAAGTAACCAAATTAAAAAATGGGCAAAAGACTTTAATAGCCATATCTCCAAAGAGGATACACAAATGGCTAAATAGCACATGAAAATACAAATATTGTATGATCTCACTGATATGAAATAATTTGAATAAGTGAATTCATAGAATTGGAATCTACAATATTAGTTACCAGGGGTTGAGTTGGGCATAGAGAATGGGGAATTTCTTCTTAATTTGTACAGAGTTTCTATTCAGGTTGATTGTAAAGTTTTGGATGTGGATGGATGGTGGACATCATTGTGAGCGTAATTAACAGCACTGAATTTTATATGTGAATGAGGTTAAGAGGAAGTTTTATGTGGTATATATGTTACTAGCATACAAAATTAAAACAGGACAGTATAACACAGTAGATCCTATTACAACAATGGATTATAGTTAATAGGACAAGCATGAAAGTGTTCTTTCATGAGTTATAACAGGTAGCACACCAATACAAGGTATTAATAATAGGATGGTATATGGGAAAAGATACACCTAATGTAAGCTATAGATGGTAGTTGATAATATAATTTTAATATTCTTCCTCAGCTGTAACAAAAGTACCACACTAATGCAAAGTGTTAATAATAAGGGGAGGTGGTATATGGGAATGCTGTAATTTTCACATGATTTTTCTGTAAACCGACAACTTCTCTAATTTAAGAAAATATTGTATTTAATTGATAGAGTTTCTGTTTAGGGTGATGAAAAATTGTTGACAATGGTTGAAGACACAACATTGTGAATGTAATCAACATCATTGAATTGTATAATTGAAAGTGGATAAATGGGAAATTTTTGTTATATATACTTTATCAGAACAAAAAACAACATAGAATTGGACAACGCAATGAACCCCAATGTAAACACGTGGACTGTAGTTAATAATAAAATTTAATAATAATGTTTCAAAAATTGTACCAAAGATACTGTACTACTGTACAATGTTAATAATAGGTAAAACTGTATGTAAGAGGGCTATATGGAAATGCTGTACTTTGTGCATGAGTTTTCTGTAAACCTACAGTTGCTCTAAAAAAAAAATCCTGGTGTGCTAAACCTAAACAAGGATGACTGCCTGCTAAAATGAAAGTTTTAAATAGGATACATAATCTCCTAAGTAATAGATAAAATGTCCAAAATGCAATAGAAAATAACCCATCATGTCAAGAACCAAGAAAATCAGCTCTTCTTTTTTTAAATCAACTTTTGAATAAGAAAGACAATCAAATCAACTGACTCCAACACCAACATAATCTAACAAGAATTTTAAAGCTGCTATCATAAAAACACCATTAATAGTTACAAATTCCCTTTATCAGAAGAAAAATAGAAAACCTTATGAAAGGATTATAAACTATGAAAAATAACAATATGGAAATTATAGAATAACAGAACATTTTAGACAAAATTGCTGTATGAACTCAGTAGTAGAGTGGAGAAGTCAGAGAATAGACTCAGTGGGCTTGAGCAGAGATCAACAGAGTTCACCCAATCTTAAGAACAAAGAGAAAATAGGCTGAATAAAAAATTAAAAAAACAAAACAAAACATGGATAGTGTCTGGGAGACCTATGAGATAATAACAAATACATACTGGTATCCATCAAAGAGCCTCTATTTAAATGGGGGAAATGTACCACGTTCATGGATCAGAAGAGCCAATGCAGTAAAGATATCAATTCTCCCCAAATTGATCTCTAGGTTCAATGCAATTGTTATCAAATCCCAGAAAAGTTTTGGTAGATATCAACTAGCTTATTCAAAATTCATATGGAAAAATGCAAGTCCTAGAATATCTGAAACAATCTTGATTAAGGAGACTATTATATTCTTACAGTAACCAAACCATTGTCATAATGGCAGAAGGAAAGACACATTTATCAATGGAGCAGAATTGAGAACCCAGAATAACTTCCACACAAATATGCTCAACAAATATTTAACAAAGGTGCAAAAGCTAGTCAATGGAGGAAAGACAGCCTTTTCAATGAATGGTGCAGGAACAGTTCCATATCCATAGATCAAAAGGAAAAAAAAATGAAACTACCTTAAACTTCTTATCTTATAAAATTTTTCACTTACAATGGGTCATAGACTTAATTTACAGCATAAAACAATATAACCCTTTTAGAAATAAATATAGTAGATAAGCCTTAGGATCTAGGGATAGGCAAAAAGTTCTTTAACTTGACATCAAAACCATGATCCACAAAAGGAATAATTGATAAATTGGACCCCATGAAAATGGAAACTTTGGCTCTGTGAAAGCCCATGTAGGGAAGACGAAAAGACAATCTACAGACTTGGAGAAACTACTTGAAAACCACAAATCTGACAATGCTAGTAACTAGAATTATAAAGGACTCTCAACATTGAACAGCAAAGAAAAAAATCTAATTTGGAAATGGATAAAAGGCATTTCAATGAAGAGGATATAGAGATGGCAAATAAGCACATGAAAAGATTTTCAACATCACTAGCCATTAGGAAAATGCAAATTAAGTCCCCATTGAGAAACTGCTATGCACCTTACCTATTAGAACAGCTAAAATAACAAATAGTGGCAATACCAAATACTGACAAGGATGTGAAGAATTTGCATCACTCATATATTGCTGGTAGGAATGTAAAATATCATAGCCACACTGAAAAAGTTAGGCAATTTCTCATAAAATTAAACATACAATTAACTTAAGAGTCATTAATTGCAGTCTTGAACATATATCCAAGAGAAATGAAAACTTCACAGAAAAAACAGTATATGAATATTCATAGCAACTTTATTTGTAATGACTAAAAACTGGAAACAACTCAGACACCCTTCAACAGGTGAATGGTTAAATGAACTGAGCTATATACACACTGGAATTCTACTCAGCAACAAAAATAACAAACTATTGATACATGCAATAACTTGGAATATCTCTAGGGAATTATGCTGTGATTAAATAATCCCTATCTCAAAATGTTTCATATTATATAATTCCATTTATGTAACAGTTTTGAAATGACAAAATTTTAGAAATGAAGAATAGGTTAGTGGTTGCCAAGGATTAAACATGCAAGGGGGCAGTGGGTATGGTTATAAAAGGGCTATATTAGAGATCCTTGTAGTGATGGAACTGTTCTTAATTGTGGTGGGGGATACGCAAAAGTACACATGTGATAAAATTGTATAAAACTAAATACACAAACATGATGAGAGTACAAGTAAAACTTGCATAATCTAAATAAGATTGGCGGACTGTACCAATGCCTTGGTTATGATATTGTATTATAATTATTAATACTTTTGCAAAATGGTAATAATGGGGAAAGCGGGTTAGTTACATAGGATTTCTCTATATTATTTCTTACAACTGCATGTCCATCTACAATTAGCTCAATAAAAATTTCAATTGAAAAATACAAACCTTACAGACAAAGCCAAAATAATTTTTCAGCAGACATGTCAGAAGTGGTAAAGCAATTTTCCAGTACCCAAAGAACGTAGAGTAGCTAGAAATAGTTGTACCCAACAGTCAACCTATAAACATGAAACTTAACCTGAAAGCCTTAGAATTTCATTCAAGTGCTATTCAGTTGTCCTTCCAACCTCACTTAGTATGTTACACACATTGTTTTAATTAGAAAGTCATTTCCTTTGCACAGCTGTTTTCAGTTTTAACAAACCAAAGTGACTTTCAGAGTGACAAAACAGCCTTTCTCATCTTCAGTGACTACATCTTCCCCTAAGTCACCAGAGCTAAGTCTTTGGACAGTTTTCATGAATATATTCCAAAATACAAAACACATCCAACAAAACTGACACACTGTACTAGAAAACATTTTTATTGTGTAGACTAAATAGTACAATATTCATTATATGTAAACTTTCCATAATATAAACCTTAAGTACAACATGCACAAAATGAACAAAAGCAAATGGAACTAAACTTCGGACTGGTTTGGTCAATTTTATAAAATATATAAAGTGCAATTTTTATTCTTGCCTTCAATTTTATGATGGCAATTTCTCTGTTACAAAAATGCTTATTTCTTGTTTCTGATTATAAAAATAACGCGTTCAATTTAGAGTAGCAATAAAAGTACATAAGGAAATAAACCTCAATCATAATTCCACACAAAGCTAAACTCTACAATTATTGTGTTTTAATTCCTTTCACCAGTTATTTTATTCATATGTCTGTGTATTTAATTGAATTATACCTTACCTACGGTGTTTGATATTAAGATGGAGTTTAACACATTTTCACATGTGAGTTTCCTGTAACCGCAATCCAAATCGTGACACAGGCCACTTCTGGCATCCAAAAGCCTTCTTCATGCTACCTCCCAATCAACATCCACACCTCAAGGTTACTGCTACCCTGAATTCCAGAACATGAGAATCAGTCTTCCTCTTTTGGAATTTTATAAAATGGAAATATACAATATGTATGCCTTTGAACCCGGCTATATTCACCCAACATTATTTTAGTGAAGTTTGCCTTGCTGTAACAAGTTTGTTCTTTTCCACTAGTGTAGGATATTTCACTGTGTTAATATGCAATAATTTATTTATTATACTGGAGATAGATGCTTAGATTGTTTCTATTGTGGAGCTATTATGAATAATGCTGCTTTAAATATTATGTACCTATCTTTGGGCAGACATAAACACTCACTTCTGTTGTGTACATATCTACAAGTGAAATTACTGAATCAGAAAGTATGCAAATGTTGAATCTTAGTGGGTACTGCTGATTGATGAGAGTTACAGTTTCTTCTCATCCTTGTCAACACTGGTTATTATATGTACTTTTAATTTTAGTCAGTTTGATGATGTAGTAGATTGAAATGTGTACCCCAGTTTGGACATGGTCTTGGTCTTGATCTGCATTTCAAATCTCATTGTAAATAAAATCTCCTCAAGATGTTACTTCAGTTAAGGTGTGGCCCTACTGAGTCAGTTTGGACTTTAAATTGGATGACTGGTCCTTTTTAAACAAAGTAAAAGTCAGGCAGAAAGAGAAGCCTTGGGGATCAGCCAGGAGCCAGAACTCAACGGAACTCAGAGAAGAAAGTAGAAAACATTGCCAAGTACATTGCTTTGTGACAGAAAAGCCAAGGAACCCAACAGTTTGGCAGACAGCCAGAAGATGCTGACGCCGGGAGGAAACAAGACTTCTACCCACTGAAACCACCATGAGACAATAAACCCCTCTTAAGCCAAGTCACTGTGTGGCATGTAGTTTAACAGCTAGGAAACAAACAGGTGATAATTTAATTTTAAGAAAAATAAGAACACACTGAATTGAAGATTTTGTTTCTTGTGCTTTACATTTAACATTATATCATGAACATTAACATATATTTTTTCTTTATCATCATGAAATCCTTAGCTTTGACCTTTAATTATTATGATGACTGCTAGCTCAATTAGTTATAAAAAAAATACAAAAAAAGCATAGAAAAGGCTTGCAAAAATATCTAAAGCAATCACATATTGCGGAATTTTAAAGTTATTTTTTCTGCTTAATACCACAATGTGTGTGTGTGTGTGTGTGTGTGTGTGTGTGTGTGTGTGTGTACACAATATCTGTGTGTTCTGGGAAGAAGTATATTTTATCAAAACAATTACCATGATTTGTTGGGCCCTAACTTACTGAACAGAACGTTCCAGATAATGTCAGTATTGTCCTTTGCAGTAGAATATGATGAGCAAATGAATAAGTTTTTAGGAATATGACCTACTCCCTCTAGAAAAACATATTTTTGATCATGATTTTTGTTTGCTTTGTTTTTATTTTTTATGTTTAACTCTAGTTCTGTGTGAACCCCTGGAATTGAGAGTAGAATTAATAGTCTATAATACAATTAAAAATAATTTAAAAGTCTCTTCATGTAAAACCTGCCAGAAACTAAAATTTAATCAATATACTATATTGATGATTATATTTATTTATATCATTTTATTCTGTACAAATTACACTGCTATTGTTTTCACACACTCTTTCTACCTTTTTCCCCACCAGCCTAGAAATGTCTACTTTTCTTTCCTTTTCGTTTGGTGTGTGTGCTTTTGTTTTTGTACATATAACACATTTTCTCTGCTGCTAAATAGCTCTTAAATATTAAAGAGAATTTAAAGGTGGGGTATACAAAAACATAGCTCTAATCTACAGGGCTGTATTTCTTCAGATCTCTCTTTTATGGAAAGATTTATAAATGAACACTTTTATTAACTTGCAAATTTCAAAACTGTCTGATTCTATTATATAATCTAAGCTAGAGAGTAACTGTGAGCAATAGATTCTGAAGTTTACTAGCTTATGTTGTAGTTATGCTCATAATAAAAAGTGCTAGTAATCATCTCTAATCTCTTCAGTGGTCTGGGACCTGCCTACTTGAGTGTGTATTTCGTATCAGACCCTCTCTATAGTTCTGGCTGAATTAATTATATCTTGGATTCTATTTCTATTATAGGATGTTTCAGAATTAGTTAAGTTTGCCTGACTTATCTATGGCATTCATTGGCCTTAGAGATTAAGCATTTACTCATCTGTGAATATTGTAAAAATTATCACTGCATTTTATTCCAGAAGACTCCTGATGTTATTAATCTTTTACATTGGGTTAAATTTCTCTAGTGTCTTTGCGTTTTCTGAAAAAAAAAACAACAAGAAAAAAACCTTTTGATTTATTTCAACAGTCACTTCTCCACATCTCCTTTGGATGCCCATCTCCTGCTCCAATTATTCCTTCATGAATAGAAACTGCCATATAAAATTTAAAATTTGAAAATTCAGTGAATCATGTTGCCTCATGGATACTTTATGAGTGGCTTTTTAAAAATTCAGTTGTTTGGTATTTATTGAAACAGTCAAACAAGATATTTTTGTCTGAATGAAATGAATATATTTTGTCTGCAGGACAGCTAGAACAAAAGTTAAAATAATATTTTAGGCCTGGAAAACATACTCCATGTGTTTCCACAAATACAATCTCCAAGAACACTAAAGCAAGAAAAATAAACAGAATTAGGTCAATTTCTCTCAAGCATATGGTGCTATAGTGTAATAAGCTTTGGGTTCATGGGCACCTGGCTAAGAGTACATGTTCATAGCTGTTAAAGATGAATTGTCTTAATAATATCAAACCCAAAATGCCTACTACTGAATGAGACATCTCCTCCAAACCAGTTTTCTCAGGTTTTTCTGATTTTTGTTGAAGAAAGTTTAAAGCTAGGCCTAGATTGTGATATAATCTCAATTTCTGCAGCGATCTTCAAATGAGAATTCTGGATCAGATGCTGCAAGTACATTCCCCCCCTGCCTTTGTGCCATGACTGTAGGAATTTAGAGGCCAACAGAGAGCTGAGTGCATCATTACATGAAGAATATCGTGTCTGGAGAGAATGCTAAAAGAAAACCAGTGGGCCAGGCAAGCTACAGATTAATTGGAGCCAGCAGAACAGAACTTGGCATCAGTGATGTGATATCTTTCTCTAAGCCTCATTATTGGCTGAATGTTTAGCTCTTGTTTTCTGAAAGGGAGAATTAATAAAATTGATAAAGAATAATAGTCCTACAGATCCTAAGATATTAAGCAAGTTTTCAGCACGAGAACTTTCACTCAGGAAACTAGACAATTTCAAATGGAAGACAAGATGGGGAGGGTAAATATCCACAGTGAAGCAGAAGCCCATTGATCAGTCTGAGCATGAACAGATACTAGATAAGGCTAGGTTGAGTCCAAAATGGATAGAACAACTTATCTATCTTCCCTGAGATAAGGATTGGTGCTTGATGCTTGGATGTGAGATTCTAAAACCACATATCATAAAGATTTCACACTAGATAGTGTAGGAAGGGTTATGCACTTTGAGGTGTGCAGTATCCTATGAAACAGATGGTCAAGTTTAAGAAATAAAGGAGCTGGAAATAAAGAGGATAAAGTTAGAAATAACCAGATTGAAAATAATAGAGAGGTGTTGGCAATTGATTGGGCACCATGTTTCAGGTTATCTAAGTTTTCTATTATTTTATATTTTTACAAATTTGAACTCATAAATTTAATTTACCAATAACTATCTCTACTAGTTTTTTTTTTCCCATTTGAGACATTGTAGGTTTACATAAAAATCATGCAGAAAATACAGAGTTCCAATATATCCCCCTGTATTAGAGTTCTCTAGGGAAACAGAATCAACAAAAGATATCTGTAAATATAAGATTTTACGAAAGTGTCTCATGCAACTGTGGGGATGCATGAGTCCAAATTCCGTAGGGCAGACAGCGAACTGGCAACTCCGATGAAGTAGTTCAATGAACTCCTCAGGAAACATATCACTGGCTAGTGGAACAATAAGTGAAGGTCCTTTCTCTCTTCCTTAAATGTCTTCAACTGATGGGATTAAATCCAGCTGATTGAATGCTCTCATTGTGGAAAACACACCCTTCATTGATGTAATCTGTCACAAGTGCAGTTGATTGCCTGATGATTTAATAAACCAGTCTTCTGGTTTATTAACCGGCCACAAATGTCCTTGCAGTAACGGTTAGGACAGTGCTTGCTTGACCAGACACATGGACACCATCACCTGGCCAAGTTGACACATGAACCTAACCATCACACCCCTCACACAGTTTTCCCTATTATTAACATTTTGCATTAGTGTGCTAACTTTGTTACAATTGATGAAACAATATTGCTTAAATTATACTGTTTATTATAGTCCATAGTTTACATGAGGGTTCACTGTTTGTATTGTACAGTCCCATGGGTCTTTAAAAAATACTTATTCTAGTAACATTGATACAACCTAAACTTTGCCCTTTTGACAACTCTCAAATATATAACTCAATGGAGTTAATTACATTTAAAATTTTGTGCTTCCAACACCAGCATCCATTACCAAAATTTTTGCATCACCACAAAAGAAATGCTGCACCAATAGCAGTGACTCCCCATTCCCTACCCCTGCCCTGACTCTTGGTAACCTCTATTCTGGTTGATGACTCTATGAATTTGCTTATTCTGTTTCATAACAGTAAGATCACACCATATTTGCCATTTTGTGTCTGCTTTATTTCACTCAACATGATGTCTTCAAGGTTTATCCATGTTGTTGCATGCAGCAGAACTTCATTCCCTTCTATGGCAAAATAATATTCTATTGTTTGGATATATCCCACTTTGCTTAACCATTCATTGTTTGATGGACATTTGTGTTGCTTCCACTTTTGGCAATGGTAAATAATGCTGCTATGAACATTGGTGTGCAATTATCTGTTTGAGTACTTTCCAATCTTTTGGGTTTATAGCCATAACCGGAATTATTGAGTCATGTGGTAATTCTATACTTAACTTTTTTGAGGAATCTGCCAAACTGTCTTACACCAGGGGCACAACTCTGCATTCCTATCAATAAAGAGTCATTGTTCCTATTGTCCCATATCCTCTCCAACACTTGTTATTTTCCTTTTTTTTTTTTTAAGTAGTAGCCATTCCAGTGGTGTGATATGGAATCTCGTTGTGGTTTTGATTTGCATTTCCCTAACAGATAATGCTGTTGAGCATCTTTTCAAGTGCTTATTGGCCATTTGTTTCTCTAATTTGGAGAAATGTCCATTTAAATCTTTCACCCATTTTTAAATTGGATTGTTTGTCTTTCTGTTGTTGTGTTGTAAGATTTCTCTATATATTCTGGACATCAGGCCCTTACTTGTGTGGTTTCCAAACATTTTCTTCCACTATATAGTTTGTCATTTTACTTTCATGATGAAGCTCTTTGTTGCACAGAAGTTTTTAACTTTGATTAGTTCTATTTAGCTATTTTTTTCTTTCATTGTTTGTGCTTTCGGTGTAAGGTCTGAGAAAGCATTGCCTGACCTGAATATACTTCCTTATGTTTTCCTTTAGGACATTTATAGTTTTGACTCTTATATTTAGGCCTTTGATCCATTTTGAATTAATTTCTGTATATGATGTGAGGTATGGGACCACCTTCATTCCTTTGAGTTTGGACATCCACTTTACCTAGAAGTATTGTTGAAAATATCATTCTTTCCCCATTTAGTGGACTTGACACCTCAGTCAAAAATTGTTTTGCCATAAATGTGCTGGATTGTTTCTGAACTCTCAATTAGATTCCATTGGTCTATATGTCAGGCCCTATGCCAGTACCATGCTTTTTGATTGCTGCAGCTTTGTAATAAGTTTTAAAATTGGGAAGTGTGAGTCTTCCAACTTTGTTTTCCTTTATTGATATGTTTTTGGCTATACAGAGACCCTTAACTTCCCATTTAAATTTGATGATTGGTTTTGCTGTTTCTGCAAAGAAGGCTGTTGGAAATTTTATTGAGATTGTGTTGAATCAGCATATTGTTTTGGGTAGAATTGACAACTTAACAATACTTACTTAGGTGTTCTTTGATTTCTTTTAGCGGTTTTTGGAGTTTTCCATGTAGAAATTCTTTACATCCTTGGTTAAATTTATTCCTAGATATTTGCTATTTTAAACTTGATAATTTAATTGTTATGGTAAATGAATTTTTTACTTGATTTCTTCTCCAGAGTTTTCAATATTAGTGTATAGAAACACTCCTGATTTTTGCATCTTGCAATTGTAACCTGCCACTTTGCTGAGCTGGCTTATTAGCTCTAATAGTTTTGTGGATTTTTAAGGATTTTCTATGCAGAGGATCATATTTTCTGCAAACGGGAAGTTTTGTTTATTCATTACGATTTGGATGTCTTTCTGTTCCTTTTACTTGCCTAATTGTTCTGCCTAGACCTTCTAGTGCAATGTTGAATAACAGTGGTGATAGTTGGCATTCTTGTCTTGTTCCTGATCTTAAAGGAAAGGATTTCAGTCTTTCACCATTGGGTATGATGTTAGTTGTAGTGGACATGTGTCTGCATAGGTTCGAACCCCACTCCTGGTACCAAAATCTGTTTTAGTTCGCTAATGCTGCCAGAATGCAAAACACCAGAAATGTACTGGCTTTTAAAAAGGGGGTTTATCTGGTTACACAGTTACAGTCTTAAGGCCATAAAGTGTCCAAGATAACACATCAGCAATCGAGTACCTTCACTGAAGGATGTCCAATGGTGTCCGAAAAACCTCTGTTAGCTGGGAAGGCATGTGGCTGGCATTTGCTCCGGGGTTCTGGTTTCAAAATGGCTTTCTCCCAGGACATTCCTCTCTAGGCTGCAGTTCCTCAAAAATATCACTCTTAGTTGCACCTGGGATATTTGTCCTCTCTCAGCTTCTCTGGAGCAAGAGTCTGCTTTCAATAGCCATCTTCAAAATGTCTCTCATCTGCAGCTCCTGTGCTTTCTTCAAAGTGTCCCTCTTGGCTGTAGCAAGCTCACTCCTTCTGTCTGATCTTACATAGTGTGCCAGTAATTTAATTCAGATCCACCCAATGGGTGGACCAACACCTCCATGGAAATTGTCCAATCAGAGTCATCACCCACAGTTGTGTGTGGCACATCTCCATGGAAACACTCAAAGAATTACAATCTAATTAACACTGATAGTCTGCTCACACAAGATTACATCAAAGGTAATGGCATTTGGGGGGACATAATACATTCAAACTGGCACCACACCCTTTATCATGTTGAGGGAGTGTCTTTCTATAACTAGTTTTCTACATGTTCATATAAAGAAGGGGTGCCGGATTTTGTGAAATGCCTTTTCTATATCAGTTTAGATGATCATGATTTTTTTGTTTCATTCTATTAATATGGTGCAGTACATTAATTCATTTACTTATGTTGAACCACCCTTGCATACCCAGGACAAATAACATGTAATTATTAGAGTTAATCCTTTTAATGTGCTGTGTATTTGTTTGCTAGTATTTTTGAGGAGTTTTGCAGCTATATTCCTAAAGGATATTGGTCTGTGATTTTCTTTTCTTGTGGTGACTTTATCTGCCTTTGATACTATGTTATGTTGACCTGATAGAATGAGTTAAAAAGTGATTCCCCTTCAATTTACTGGAAAGTTTGAGCAGATTTAATGTGAATTCTTCTTGCAAAATTCACTTGCTAAGGTCCTGGGTTTTGTTAGTAGGGAAGTGTTTGTTTACTGATTCAATCTCTTGTTATTGTTCTGTTGAGATCTTGTATTTCTTCTTGAGTCAGGGTAGGTATAGTTTGTGCATTTCTAGGAATTTGTTGGTGTACGGTAGTTCATAATATCCTCTTATAATTATTTTTATTTCTGTAGAGCCAATAATAGCACCTTCTTTAGATTTCTGATTTTAATTATTTGTGTCCTCTCTCTTTTTTCTTTGTGAGTCCAGCTGAAGATTTCTCAATTTTATTGATCTTCTAAAGAACCAACTTTTGGTCTTATTGATTCTCTCTAACCTCACATGGGGATTACTCTGCTCCTTCCTGGACAGGATCATGAACCCACAATGGCAGCACAGGATGGCTGCCCAATACATGAGGAAAATAGTGGAGGAAGGGCCAGCAGGTGGTCACAAGCTTCTCCTACCACTTTTAGGGCTGCATTTCTTTGATTTGGCACTTTACAAAGTTACTGCTACCCTTTAACTGTTTTCCAGGTTTTGAGAAAAAAATGTTCTGCCAGTTTTTGCTAATTGTCCAAAAGTTCTGAGTGGAATGGTACCCTGAAGCATTTTATGTCCCCATCTTGGTCAACCCTCTCCACTAGCTTTTATCAGGAGGAAAATGACTACCAGAGGATTATGACAGTAGTTTTGAAAAATGCAGCTAATTTATGGAAGATTTTCTTTCACATATTCAGCAAATAATTTGAGAATAGGCAAAATTTAGTTTTTGAAAGTTCATGTAGCCCTTTTATTCAGAGATAATGTGATAAAAAGGTATAGATTGGCAGTATGGCCTCTTTTTGTCACCAAGGTTTGAAATTTCGCAGTCTTTTTACACCCAAGAAGTGACATCTAAAAGTTCCCTTGACTGATTTCTTACAATAATTCTTTTCTATACCCTTTCCTTTCTACTCTTACCAGGGTAATTCAGCTTATGATTGTGTTTTCTCCAGAACTAATCTAATTGCTTCTATGTTTGCCTTTCCTCCACTTCAATCCATCAGGCACATCATTCTCAGATTTATCATCTGAAAATGCTACTGAGGTGTTTGCTGCTGAATAGCCATTACTCCTCTGCTTGGAAAATTTAAACCATATTCTAAGTCACTGTCACTATATTTCTATTTTGTCAATATTTGATATTTTGATTTGATATCTCAGTGACCTAGTCATCAACAGAGATGCAGAAAGTGATTTTATCATAGGAACAGGACCTTTTTCCTGTATTTTTTCTGATCATTGACTCTTCTACCTGTTTTTTGTTTGTTTGTTTGTTTGTTTTTAATTTCTCCCTCTGCTTTTTGAGCAGGACTGAGCTTGGAATGTTTGAAAGTGTATAGAAACCAACTTAACCAAAAGAGTAACTAGATTGTTTTAACCCAGGCCAATTTACACAGGGCGCCCAATCTTTTGCCAAATTATGAGACTGGTTAAAGGAACAACTGACTAAATAGCTAGTAAAATAAGAACACATGACCATACAGCTATGATATGATATGATATACAACAATATAATATGAATTAACTATACTGAACTGTGCAGAGTCTGTGAGAAAGGTCTCATGCCTGCAACATTCCAGAGATTCTCAGAGGGTTTACGTGGATATATATATTTATATATAAAAAACAAAAAAATGAAAGTCTTCTTTAAGCCCTCATTTTAAAATAACAGGATTTCCTTCCAGTATGTCTATGAGAGTAGACAATATCATCCCCTGGATGGTCTCATATACCTGCTTAAATCAATACCTAAATTAGATTATTTCTTACAATATGAGAAGTTAAAATGTAGGATGACTATAATACCAGAAATCATCAGATAATATAGGCTATCTTCTGTGGCATTAGTTAGCTCTTTCCTTGACATAAACTCAAATATTAGGTGCTTTTTTCAAAGTATGTGTAAACAATATCATATTTCTGTTATCAAAATTATGCATATAACCACTTCTATTTTTATTCTATTTCATTTCACCAGTAGTTTTTAAAATAAATTAATAATTTTTGTTGGTTTGTAATGCCACTTTTATTTACCCAGATTTTTAAATTGAATTATTTCTAAACTACTATTTGCACTTGAACATAGCAATATGTTATAATGCTTAGATAAAGCGCAATACACATCTTTTAATTGAATTTATTTTTAATAGAGTATCTAATCTCTTTTTTGAATGGTCAGCTTGGTGTTGAGTTTTAATACGCATATCACAATTTTTCCATGAATATTAAAAGATCAAATGAAAATGTTGTTATGATTCATACATGTTTACCTTTGCAGGCAAATCTTCAGTGGAAAAATTTCAACTTCAAGTAAACATTTAAAAGTTATATTTAATTTTGTGATTTTAGTACTTGCTTTATTAGAGTCATAGGACAGCAAGTGTGTTAATATTAGTTTGTATCTATTATTTCCAAGGAAGTGGGGAAAAATTATTGTTGGTAGAAATGGAGCAAGAACATTTCAGCATCATGTATGAGTCTTAAAATATGGCACAAATTATATACCAAATCTTCACTGATTTCAAATAGCTATAGCAAATACTGTTCCTTTTCAGATGATTACTAAAAAAGAATTTTTCACAAATCATGTGCCTTCCTTGAAGTCAAATTTCCAATTACATACTTGAAAAATAGAATTGATAAAATATTTTAAAGTATTTTTAAATGAGTTTGTTCCTAAGTTATTAAAGATTTTTATCCAATTTGTGTTGTATATCCTAAAACCATATTTGATTGATTCTATTTTCAGAGCACTCCACTAGTTCTCAAGACCTCAACCATATAATCTCCTAAGACTGTTTTCCATGTGATGTCAAAATATAACTCTCATTAGTGATAATGGTTGTTTGGGATACATGATTAAAGTTAAACACACACACACAAATTGAGAAATTTCATATAATTTTCTTTTTTAAAACTTCTTAAATTGTTTCTAATATCACCTATAATTCTGTGAACTGATATAACACACAAAGTTTTGGTGTTTTTTGGAAGGTGCAGGGAAAAGGACTAGAGTCACCAACTGTGGGAGAATGGAGGCTTCAATTTATCCAGAAGAGGAAAAACTCAAGGACCCATATTTGAAGTATTTCCAAAAAAGAGCTAAAGATTTGCATGTGTAGCTGTCTTTTATGATGTCATAATTGCACAGCACCAAATGGTATACTAATATTCATACCCATTTGGCTAATTAGACATTTGAAGATGCAGAGGAATATTTCCATCGGATGTATTTCCATGTTTTGGCACATACATGCCCACACGAACTTGGTATGTTCCATTTTTCCTGTCCACAAAGCCATGTCATTGTAAATGTCAGGTTGCTCTCCTGGTTGACCTTTGTAACTTAAAAATGACCTGAATTATCATCCTAAAAAGATATAGAGAGATAATTCAGCAACAGATGTAGGGTTTTACTAACTTTAGATCCCTCCTATAAATGATTGATACAGAAGCTTAATTGCTTATTACATTCATATCTATTGGTGCCACAGATCATTGTTGCAAAGCAGTAATCTGTACCAGACCACATCAGGTGCCTGAAGGTCAGCCAATAACTGACTTTTCCCCAATTTCAATTCTGGTGGGAATGATCAGAAGAAGAATTCTACCACATACTTGCAATGACTTGATTTTATATATTAGTATTGTAAGAAATAAACTTTATAAGAAGCATTGTATCTACTCATTTTTTTTAGTTTCCTAGGCTGTTCAGACAAATGTCATGAAATGGGTCAGGTTAAATAATGGGGATTTATTTGCTTTAAGTTTGATGCTGGGAAAAAATCCAAATCGAGGCATCATTACAGTAATGCTTTCTTCCTGAAGACTGGAGCTCTGGGCTGATGCCAAGGATCCTTGGTTCTTCTGTCACACGGCAAGGCACATGGCGTTATCTCATGTCCTCCCCTGCCCTTCTGGTTTCCATTGTGTGCCAGTTTGGATATATTATGACCCCCCAAAAGCAATGTTTTAATCTAATCTTGTAGGATATTTGGATTAGGTTGTTTCTGTGGAGATGTGACTCACCCAACTGTAAGTGATAATTTTGATTAGATTATTCCAGGGAGTTGTGGTCCTTCCCATTCAGCATGGATATTGATTAGTTTACTGGAGTCTTTTAAAAGGAGCAGACGCAGACTTTTTGAGATGCTAGCCCAGTGTTTTCTCTGGAGAAGCTGAGAGAAGACAAAATGCCCCAAGAACAGCTGAGAAAGACTTTTGGAGAGATGCTTAGGAGCTGATGCTTAGAGATGCTCAGAGATGTTTGCAGCTGTGGACAGAAGGGCATTTGGAGATGCTAAGCTAAGGGTGTACAAGAGCTGAGAGAGGAGCTGAAACACAACCCGGGAGCAAAGAATCAGCAGAGACCAGCCCCATGTGTTCCCAGCTGACAACGGTGCTCCGGACACCATCGGCCATTCTTCAGTGAAGTTATCCTCTTGTTGATGCCTTAGTTCACATCCACAGGAATGGATTAAATTTTAAAACATGTTTTTCTGGGATACAGAGCTTTAAACCACCACATCATTTCCAAATTGTAAGAGTTATCAAATCATAAGACCTCGACTTGATTCTTTAGTAGACCAGCAAGAGTTAGAAGATAAAGGGTTGCGTTTTTGAAAAGCATCCATTCTTGAGATGCAAAAGGACATATTTGATTGAGATAGCTCTACATGTTCTAATATTCAGTACACCTCCTACAATATTTTATTTCTCACACTGTATTGTAGCACCAAAATGCTTCTATTAGCTCACATCTTAAACTCATCAGTGTTTAATACATGTTTTAAAAATCCTAAACATTGAAATGCTTATAGGGCAGTTTTCAACATTTTTAAGAAAAAAAAATAGTCCAGAATTTAGTATTTATGTATTATAATCCATTAATTCTGAAATATGTCATACAATAAAATACTATACATGATATATAGATATGGATTAAAGAAGAAAAATGTCCATATACCACCTCCCAGCCTTAGAAAAATTAACAGTACCTTTGAAGCCCTGATCATATAACTGTACCCCTCTTCAGAGGTAACAAATATAATCTGGATTTTGTGTGTATTATTAATTTGCTTTTCATTAAAGGTTTACCTCATATGTATTCCCACATAATATATTGGTTAGTTTTGCCTGTATTTGAAATTTTAAAAATGCAATCATGCAGTAGTGTCCAGTTTTTAACTCAGCTTTTAGAATTCTGTATTGTATTTGGGGAAGTCATATGAATTCCTGTGCCAAGATATTCATATTCATTGTTCAATAGTAGTCCATTTTATTATTATACTGTAATTTATACATTTTTCCTATCAGTAAATATTTAGGTTCTTTTCAAATTTTTTGTTACACAAAGCTTCAGTGACTTTTAGTATATATGAGCAAGTTATGCTTATAGTATACAACAAATCATAAGTCTCATTTATCTGAGCACACTCTTAAATTCAATAGAAATCCAAAATTGTTTCCTAAAGTATTTGTATCAATTTATATTCCCACTAGTGAAGAAAACTTTATATTGTCAAAAGTTTTTAAAAATTCCCAATCTGGTGGTGTAAAATTTTATTTCATTGGGATTTTATTTCCAATTCATGATCATTAATGAGCCTGAATCTCTTTGCAAGTATCCACTGGACTTTTGTTTGTATGTGTGTGTATGTGTGTGTTTCCTATAAAATCCCTTTTCTGTCTTTTTGCCTATTTTTCTATTGGGTTTTTCCCCACCCCCCATATTTTATTCTAAAAGTTTTTAAATGTTTTTCTTCATATGCAAGTCCTTAATATATCTATAAGGTATTTTTTGGCATGGTGTCAAATAGTTATTAAATATTTTTTCACTTTTAGTTAATTGATTATCAGCTTCAGTGTTGGAACAGCTTATGTTTTCCCAAGTGATCTGCCATGCCACTTCTCTCCTTTTCTCTCTTTCTGTGCTATTCCTTTTTATGGTGTATTTTTCTGTCTTTGCTGTAGTACTTTGAAGCTGCTATATGCCCCAGAAAAGGCCGTGTTCTTTTAATCCATTCATGTGGGTGCAGACCTATTGTAGGTGGGAAGTTTTGATTAGGTTATTTCAACTGAGATGTGACCCACCTCATTCAAAGTGGATCTTAATCCACCTACTAGAATCCTTTGGAAGAGGATAAACCACATAAAGAAGCAATGAGATGACATTAAGAGAAGCCACAGAGGAATACCCAGAAAAGTTTAGAGAAAAAGCCACAAATGGAGAAGCCAGAAGCTGAAGTGATGAAACCTGGGAGAGAAGGACCAGCAGGTGCTGCCATGCGCCTTCTCACATGACAGAGGTGTCCCAGATGCCAGCAGCCTATCTCTGGAGTCCAGAGATCATTCCTTGAGCATTGAATTGGAAATTTTCATGACCTAGGAGCTGTAAATTCTAAGTTAATAAATCCCCGTTGTAAAAGCCAACCCATTTCTGGTATATTGCATTCCAGCAGTTTTAGCAAACCAAAACATGTGTACTTTCCTAATTGCAGATTTCTGATAATGTTTGGTGCCTCATGAAGGGACACCCTTCCAACCTGGTTCTTCTTTAGGAATATATTTGCTGGTTTTGACCATTTGATTTTCCTTATAAACTGATAAAACAGATTGTCAAGATTCATGACAAAATCACTAGAATTTTGGTAAGAATCACATTGACTTTTTGCAACAATTAAGAAATAATTTAATTTTTTACAGTATTGAATTTACTCAAGAGCATGATAGAATCCTTCATATATTAGGCATTTTCAAGAAATTTTCTGTATTAAAATGCAGTTTTCTAGTATTTCCATAATTATTTCATATATCCTTTAAAATAATTTACTTCTAGATATATACTTGTTTCACTAAAAATAAGGTTAGGGTTAGGGTTTTTTAAAATTTTTTATTATTTATTGCCAACATTTTTTATCTGTTCCTGTCTTAAAATGTTGCTAATGTGTGTTATTAATTCTAATTGTATGTATGCATTGTGGGGTTTACTTTTTTTTTAAAACCATCATATCACCCATAAATAATGGCAGATTTCCAATCTCTTTTTAATCCTTGTAATTATTTTTTTTTTTTCTAATCACACTATACTGGCTAAGACCCACAGGTCCATGACGTATAAAAAAAGCACACGCTCTTGTGTTGTTCCTGATTTTGAAATGAACATTTACATTTTTACCATCATGCACAAAGATTGCTATAGTTTTTGTTGTTTTTTTTTAGAGAAAATATTTATTGGGTTAGAGAGAAGATTTCTTCTATTCTAAGTTTGCCAAGATTTTTATCATGAGTGTTTAATTTCTTCACATACTTTTTCATGCATTCATTAAGATTATCATTCGGTTTATTTCTGTCAATTTATTGATGTGGTAAATTGCATTAAGTTTTTTCTATGCTGAAAAACTTGTGTTGCTGGGTGATCCTGCTTTGTTCTTGATATATTTGTGAGATTAGACAACTGTCCTTTCTTGTAAGCTGTTATTCAGGTTGTGATAGTAAGTTATCATTTGTCTCAGAAAATATTATATGACTATTTTCTCTTTTTATATCTCAAAATGTTTCTGTAAGATGAAGTATGTTTTTTCTGTGTTTGGTAGAATTTTTGAAACTCTGAAATTGTTGTTTTCTTAGTGGGAAAATTGTGAATCACTAAATTAATTTCTTTAATGACAGAATTACTCATGCTTTCATTTCTTCTTGTCTTTGCAATTTATAATTTTATAAGGATTTCTCTACTCTAATTTCACCTCTATAGGCATGCATTGTGTGATAGTCTCAATATTAACCTCCAAAGATATCCATGGAATCCATGAGTGTTACTTTATATGGCAAAAGGGAATTTGAAAATATGATTAAATTAAGTATCCTGAGACAGGGAAATTCTCCTGGATTGACAGTAGGGCCCTCAATGTAATCACAAATCTTTGTAAGAGGAATGTGGAGGGAGATCATGATATAAGCAAAGGGATATGTAGAGATGCTACTAATAGACTTTGAAGATGAAGGAAGGGGCCATGCATCAAGGAAGGCAGGGAATGAAGCAATAGATACTGGACAAAGCAAGGAAATGGATTATTCCCCAAGGTCTTCAGAAGGAACCATCACTGCCAACACCTTGACTTTATTTTGGACTTGATTTTGGACTTTTGGCCTCCAGAATTGTAAGATAATAACTGGTGTGTCTTAAGCCACCAACTTTGTGGCAATTTCTTACTGTAGCCATAGGAAACTAAAACATAGTTGTTCCTTATTTCCTTTTTATTTAAGTTTATTTAACATTTTTGTATTTTTTTTTTTGGTATCGTTTGTATTTTTTCCTGGCAATTTTATTAAGAAATAGTCACATACCATATAATCATTCAAAGTGTATTGTTCACAGTATCATCATATAGTTGTGCATTCATCACCACAATCAATTTTTGAACATTTTCATTACTCCAAAAAAAATAAAAAAATAAAAATAAAAATAAAAATAAAAGTAAAAAAGGACACCCAAAACAACCCATCCTGCATCCCTCCTATTATTCATTTACATTTTTGTCCCCATTTTTCTACTCATCTGTACATGCACTGGATAAAAGGAGTGTGAGCCACAAGATTTTCACAATCACACGGTCACACCGTATAAGCTATGTAGTTACACAATTGTCATCAAGAATCAAGGCTACTGGGTTGCTGTTCAACAGTTTTAGGTGTTTCCTTATAGGTATTCCAATACAATAAAAACTTAAAAGGGATACCTATATAATGCATAAGAATAACCTCCAGAATGACCTCCTGATTCATTTGAAATCTCTCAGCCCCTGAAACTTTACTTTGTTTCATTTCTGTTCCCCATTTTGGTACAGAAGGCTTTCTCAATCCCACAACGCTGGGTTCAGACTCATCCCTGGGAGTCATGTCCCATGTTGCCAAAGAGATTTACACCCCTGGAATCATGTCCCACATAGGGGGAAGGGCAGTGTGTGTACCTGCCAAGTGCTTAGCGAGAGAGGCCACATCTGAGCAACAAAAGAGGTTCTCTGGGGGAGACTCTTAGGCACAATAAAGTAGACTTAGCCTCTCCTTTGCAGTATCAGTCTTCATAAGGGTGAGCTCCAAGATCAGGACTCAGCCTATGAAATTAGTAGTCCCCAATGTTTGTGAGAATAAAAGGAATTCCCCAGGTGGATAAATTTGATATTTCCACATTTCCTTACTTCCTTTTAAATCTCATCTGAATCTGTAGTGTTGTCCCATTTTAAATTACCAGTGTAATTCATGCCTTCTCCCTTTTTTTTTACTTGAACAATTTCACCAGAGGTTACTCGTTGTTTTTCTCTTCAAAGAAATTCATTTTACTCTGTTGATATTTTAATGCTAATTGTTTCCCATTATTTTTGTTGCTTTTGCCCTTATGTTCATTATTTTATTATTTTCATTTTGTTTGGCATTCTGTTATTGTTGTTTTCCTAACTTCTTATGTTGGATGGTTACTTCATTAATTTTTAGCATATGTTCCTTTTTATTAAGCTTTGAAGATTATTAATTTCCCTTAAGGTCATTGCATTATCTGTATCCTACAAGTTTTCCTATGTAATTACATCTCTATGATTCAGTTATGAACTATTGTCTTCTTTCATTTAAAATATTTTCTTTGACACAGGAGTTCTTTTTTCAGAATGATTTTTAAATTTCCAATTGTTTGCTTATTTGTATTTTTATTACTTCTTAACTAGACTGAGTTTGGGGTCTGTTGTTCTGCCTGATACAAATTTTTCCAATTTATTTTAAATATGTCTCTTGTAAAGACTATATAACTGGGTACTTTTAATTATGCTTTCTAATCTTCATTTTTTAACAGGATGATTCAGTCCTTTCCTATTGATTGTATTTACTGTATATTTAGGTTTATTTCTACCAACTCATTCTTGCTTTTTCTACATTTTTCTACTATTCATCTAGCTATTGTATGACTTGGTTGAGTAGTTTGTTTATTCCCTCATTCCATTTTTTTTTCTTGTTTTTTGTTATACATGTTATTTCTATTTTTAACAGTTACCATAGAAATGTTAACATGTTCATCTTACTTAATGAAATCAATATGTATTATTACCACCCCTTCAAATAATTCAAGGAACATATATTAACTGTGATCACCCTTGCAACTTACATATCAGTCAAAATATTTTAATCTTATTTTTATGTCATAAATTTGACATTGTTTGATTGTCTCATATTTTCAATGCATTTAAAAAAATATTTACACACATTCTTAACTTTTTCTTTGCTTTCTACTCTTCCTGCATTGCACATTGTCCATCTGGAATCATTTTTCTTTTTAATAAAATATGACCTCTTGACGCTCTTTAGTGAGTTCTGTTAGAGGTAAACTCTTTTTATTTGAAAGAAAATGTATGTATTTTGTCCTCATTCTTGAGTTCACTGAGTAGAAAATTCCAGGTTGACAGTTATTTTTTTCCTCAGCATTTTGAAGAGATTATTCCACTGCATTCTGGCTTAGCTGTTATTGTTGAGAAGTCTTCTATCAGTCTACTCTGTGCACAATTTGCCCATTTTTTATTATTCTGAAATATAAAATGCCTTCACTCTCTTTGGTTATCTACAGTTCACTAAAATGTTCATAGCTAGGGAATTCACTGAGTTAGCTGAATTTTCATTTAAAAAAAATGTTCAGCAATTATATCTTCCCTAGTTCTTCTCTTTTTCTGAAGTCAGATTTTATATATGTTTGACATGCTCAGTCTCTTGTCCATGTTTCTAAATCTTTCCTTTATAATTTCTGCCTCTTCTTTTATCTTCAATTAAATTTTTGGCATTTTTTTCCAGATACATTTAGCAGTTAACTAAGTTTGTTTAGACTTACACAACACTTGGCTTAAATGTCAGTTACTATATTTTGTTTGCAATTTCAGTAATTTAAAAAAAGTTTTTCTGGATTCTTTTTTAAGTCTGATCAGACATATGCTTATATTTTTAACCTATGCATTTTCATAGATTCTAAATTATTTCTTTTATACATTTATATCTGAAGACCTTGGAGGACTGACACTTGTTAACTCTTCATGTAGCCTTAAGGTAATTTCTTCAAGAAAGAATTTGTGGTTGCTTCTTCCAGATGCCTATCGACATTTCCAACCTGGGACTACCTTACATTAAAATTACATTTTTCTCAGCCTTATGCATAAGGTGAATTCTAGCTCCTAACACTATTAAGGAAGGGCCAGCTTGAGGTTATAGACTGTTATGGGAGGACTCACACACACACACACACACACACACACACACACACACACACACACACCTTCAACTAGAACCAGAGAAACAAGTTTCCTTGAAGTCTCCATTTTCATCTTAGTTTTGTTTACTTACTAAAGGTGTTACTTTTCAGAATTCCATATTTCATTACTGGGGTAGGGATGAGGGGGGAAGGAGAGGTGCTAACTTTCTACCTTGCACAAGCCCTAGGTTTTGTCTTCTGCCCCCACACTCACCAGGAAAGTTATACACAGTAGCAGCCCTTACCTCTTGGAATTCACTTTCTACCGTTTATGGGGAGCCTCAGAAGATTGTCATTACTTTCCTGCCAACTATTTGTTGTGTTAAAAGAGATTTTTAAAAAATACAATCCAGCATATTTATTAGTATTCTGAATGATTCCTTTTCTTCTCAGCTGCCTTCCATCTTTCTATACATATATACATCTTTAAACTCAAAATCTTAAGTACTTTCTTTGAATATTTCAATAAATCTTAAATCATGATAAATTTAGTAAATTTCAATGAAGGCCAGTGACATTTAAAAAATTATCTTAAATATGATTTTTGTAGACCATACTTATTTTTTAAACTGTGTATCCCTTATACATATCTGGACTTCCCGTTTCTTTCTTGATTCATTTTTCAATTTTTTTTTCCCCAGACTGACCATTAAAATGACTGCAGTAATTGTATGTGTTAAAACTATTACAATAACACTTCAAGATCTCTGCAATTACTATCACATCAGATTATTTTACATTAAACTGAGATCAAAATATTCTAGTAACAGTATTCTTATTGACAGAGATACTTTGTAAAATCATTATTGTGGTTTATTTTCCATTACACCTTTCTTTTTTTTTTTCTGGGTCTCTTTTTTGCTGGTTGTACTTTATTGATGGTACATGACAAAGTAGGGTTCTTGGCCCCTCCCCTTCCTCAGAGTGTCTGTGATGGAAGCTGTGGAGGACAGGTGATGTTCAGTGTCAGGGGATTGATTTGGGCCCAGGACTCCCCAGCAGCCAAATGACCTCTCTTCCTCTCCTGCTGTCGCTGGGGCTGGTGGTCCAGGGGCTCTTACTCCTTGGAGGCCATGTAGACCATAACGTCCACCACCCTATTGCTGTAGCCAAATTCATTGTCATACCAGGAAATGAGCTTGACTAAGTGGATGTTGAGGGCAATGCTAGCCCCAATGTCAAAAGTGGAAGAGTGAGTGTCACTGTTAAAGTCACAGGAGACAACCTGGTCTTCAGTGTAGCCCAGGATGCCCTTCAGGGGGCCCTCTGATGCCTGCTTCACCACCTTCTTGATGTCATCATATTTGGCTGCTTTCTCCAGCCAGCAGGTAAGATCCATAACAGACACATTGGGGGTGGGGACACGGAAGGCCATGACAGTGAGCTTCCCATTCAGCTCCAGGATGACCTTGCCCACTGCCTTGGCAGCGCCGGTAGATGCAGGGATGATGTTCCGGGCAGCCCCATGGCTGTTGCGCCAGTTTCCCAGAGGGGACATCCACAGTCTTCTGGGTGGCAGTGATGTCATGGATGGTGGCCATGAGTCCCTCCACAATGCCAAAGTTGTCATGGATGACCTTGGCTAGGGGTGCCAGGCAGTTGGTGATGCAGGAAGCAATGTTAATGATGTTGAGGGAGTTGTCGTACTTCTCATGGTTCATGCTCATCCCAAACATGGGGGCATCAGCTGAAGGGGCAGAGATGATGACTCTCTTGGTGCCACCCTTCAAGTGAGCTCCAGCCTTCTCCATGGTTGTGAAGACACTGGTGGACTCCACAACATATTCAGCACCAGCATCACCCCATTTGATGTTAGTGGGATCTCGCTCCTGGAAGACAGTAATTGGATTTCCATTGATGACAAGCTTCTCATTCTCAACTTTGATGTTGCCTTTGGTGGAATCATACTGGAACATGTAGACCATGTAGCTGAAGCCAATGAAGGGGTCAATGATGGCCACAACCTGCACTTTGCCAGAGGTTACAGGAGCCCTGGTGACAGGCACCCCACACAGCCAAATCTGTTTATTCTGACCTTCACCATCAGAGATGTGGCTGGCACTGCATGAAAAGATGTGGCTGTCTGGCAAGTGGGCAGAAGCAGAGAGCCTACACCTGTTTCTATATACACATACACACAGTTATAACCTCATACTTTTTCCTTAAGTACTTATTTTATATTATTCTAGAGTATTTTGATAAAAACTGTTTGCATCATTTTTTCAAATACTAAAGTATTCCAAACATGCCAAAAATACAGAAAAAAAAAAAATCAGACATGTTTATGTATCCTCCACTGAGATAAAACAAATGTTAACATTTGGCTTCATTTCTCTCACGTATTTACTCACATTGACTGTCTTTCTCCTGTTCTTTCTCTGGGCTTTTCTGTCTGTACATCTATTTTTTAAAATGAAACTGGAAAATACAGCTAAAGCTTCACCTTGTCCATTCGCCACCCATTGCACCCTGATATTAATCACCATTCTGAATTATATCTTTACCTTTCCTCTATTTGTTTCTGTACTTCTACATAGAGAAGTACTCATAAGCTATATACCTTGTAGACTTTTAAAATTTTATATACATTTTGTTATCCTATTTATATCATCTTGTAACTTACATTTCTCTATTGTGCTTTAAGTGTGGGATTCAGCTATGTAACTTTATTTTCAGTTTGCTCATTCTATCTGATGAACGATATGCCCCTTTATGAATAAACCACATGCGATGATGTATCCATCATCTAATTGACATATATAGCCACTTTTCCATGATTTCAAACACCACTACAAAGAATATCTTTGTACATGTAAACCAGTGAATATATCTGATTATTCTTTAGGGTCCACAGTTAACCTAAACAATGGCTGGTTTAGAATATGTGTCTTTCAGCTTTACCACGTATTGCAGACCTTCTATCCAAAGTAATTGCACACTTTCATGCACATTCCTTAAACAATGTACAGTACTCTGTTTCCACCAAATGTTTCATTATTTCAAATCATCGGAGTTAAAACTTGATTTTTGCTATAGTCATTGACTTTCACTAAAGTTGTGTTGCTTAACTCTGGCAAGTGGAGTCATTTTTTTTTAGTGAGAATTGCTGAGGCCTGGATTGTGACTATCTTCTAGAGAAGATTTTTATTTATTTTTGCCAAGAGCCCCAGGCAAATAACTGGCCTGGGCATATTTCTTTAGTTAATTTGGTTAACTAACTGGGCATATTTGGTTAACTAACTGGGCATATTTCTTTAGTTAATTTAGTTAATTTGGGAGTTCTGGGACATGTAAGTAATATAAAGACATGTTCTCAAAGTTCTCAAAACATGTTGCAGGTGCATGCTTATGGCTTAAAATTCTACTGAAAGTTTTTTTTTTTTAACCTGGAGCTCAGGCTAAGGTAAGCTTCTGTGTTGTCTTCTGTGCATTCATTTCATATTTTTTAAAATAAACAAGTGTCCTCTGATACATAATTTCAAAGTGCTCCTGGTAAGAGTATTTTCCTTTTACTTACCATTCTATCCACATTGCTGGACCTAGAAGTCTATATATGCATCCAACCCAAATTAGAAGTCAAACTTATCAAAACCCCTAGACAATTTGAAATTTTAATTATTTGCACATTTCTATTATGCACCTAATGACTAAGGAAATTTTAATTTTTATGTTCATTCCACTTTTATTTCAGTTTTATCAGCATAATTTGGCTTTCTCTGTTTTTTGTCCTAATGTAATGGACTTTTTGGAGTGTCTCAACATATGTCATCATCTATGCTTGACAGAAGCTGTAAGAACTAGTGACATAGTTAACTAGTCTACATATACAAAGGATCATTTTATATTCAGCTATTAATGCAATACTAGCATTCTCAAAATCCTTATTAGTATAAACAAGAATAGCCTTAATGCATTGCCATATGTTTTTTTAATTATTGTATTATATTTTATTTTTTATATTATGTTATATTGAATTATTTAATTATTACATATGTTGCACATGAAAGTCAGGACATCAACTACCATATAGCACAAAAGCTGAATATAGAAAATTAACCAATCCTCATTTATACTCAGCTAACTTTATAATAACATAGCAATATATAAAATAGTATGCCGGAGAATGTAGGAAATAGTTTATTTTTCCCCTGAAATACTTTTATTTTGGAAAGTGATGAAGTCTTCCTCATTAAGAAATGGATTAGTTTCTAAGTAAGTATTTTCTTTCATCACCCAAAGACATTATTTCTTGCTTTTGGCCAAAACAACCCTTTTAATTTCACCTTCAAAACTTTCTAAGCGCTGAAACCACACTAGGAAACATGTCTGGGAGCTGGTGAAAGCATGGTTTATACTTTGGATTCTGCCTTAAATCAGAATATGTTGATGGAAAGAAGAATTTAGCAACATGTGAGAAAGATCACACAGCACTGAAGCAGGCAGGGGCCCTGCTCCCCTCCATGGGTGAGAAGTTATACTGCATGTTAAGTGTCCACAGGTACAGATTCACTTTGCTGCCAACTGCCTGTAGAACCATGTATATTTCCTGGCTTATCCCTTCCTTCTTTCATACTTTACTCTTCTAGGATCAAGAAGGCTAGTTAATTGGTTAAGATGTGGAGTCACTAAATTGTTGAACAACTTAGTCTCTAGGAAAAGAATGTGTAGGAAAAACAACCCCAGAGCAAGATGAAAGTGTTCTTTTGCACCTCCCCCTCTTCCTCTTTGTCCTTTAGTGTGCTTTCCTACTCCTTCAGTAATCTACATCCCCATTTTCCTTTAAGATCTCTTTACTATCCCAAATCTGCCATTATAGGCTTCCAATGAGCAAAATTTCCAAGTGTGTGCCAGTTTGGATGTATTATGTCCCCCAAAATAACATAATCTTTGATGCAGTCTTGTGGAGGCAGATGTATTGGTGTTGATTAGGTTGGAACCTTGTGATTGAGTGTTTCTATGGAGATGTGACACACCCAACTGTGACACCTTTGATAAGGGTGTGACCTCTTAATTGAATGTTTCCATGGAGGTGCGGCTCCACCCATTTAGCATGGATCGTTATTAGATCACTGGAGTACTTTAAAAAGAGCCGCACAGGTCCAGACACTGCTACAGCTTAGAGAGGACCGTCCTGGGAGAAAGCTATTTTTGAAAGCAGAACTCTGGAGCAGACACCAGCCACCTGCCTTCCCAGCTAACAGAGGTTTTCAGGATGCCATTGGCCATCCTCCAGTGAAGGTACCCGATTACTGATGTGTTACCTTGGACACTTTAGGGCCTTAAGACTGTAACTGTGTAACCAAATAAACCCCCTTTTATAAAAGCCAATCCATGTCTGGTGTTTTGCATTCTGACAGCATTAGTAAACCAAAAAGAGTGCTTCAACCTCTAAAATTATATTTTTTCTCTAAACATTAAAAATAATAATAATAATTAATAATAAATAAATAAATGAATAAATTTGTTTCTGGGTAAATAATTTGATCAGTTCTTTAGCCTAAAAATTTACTCAAACTTTTCCCATTTGTTAAGTCCAGTGAACACATCATTAATATATATCTAAATCCTCTCTTCCTGCCCCATAACCATGGGGACACATGAAAGGGATTCACCAAGATGGGGTTTGACCCAAGAGCCAGTTTGTGCACTGTTCCGGTTTGCTAATGGTGCCATTTTGCAAAACACCAGAAATGGATTGGCTTTTATAAAGGGAGTTTATTTGGTTACAAAGTTACAGTCTTAAGGTCATAAAAGTGTCCAAGGTAAGACATCAACAACAGGGTACCTGTACTGAAGGATGGCCATTGGCATCCAGTAAACCTCTGTTAGCTCAGAAGGCACGTGGCTGGCGTCTGCTTGCTCTCAGGTTGCATTTCAAAATGGTGTTCTCCAAAATGTTCCTCTTGGGTGTTTTGTCCTCTCTTAGCAACAGCTGCTCTGAAGTCCTTCTGTTTGTGAGCTCCTTTGTAAGACTCCAGTGAACCAGTCAAGGCCCACGCTGAATAGGCAGGGCCACACCTCCATAGAAATTGTCTAATCACAGTTATCACCTACAGTTGGATGAGTCACATCTCCATAGAAACAGCTTAATCCAAAGGTTCCAACCTAATCAACACTAATACATCTGCCCCCACAAGATTGCATCAAAGAACATGGCTTTTTGGGGGACATAATACATCCAAACCGACACAGGTACTGAACCCACATATTCTGAGAAACAGTAAATGCTACAAAAATAATGCAAAATATTATGAGTCAGATTTAGAGATTGAATATAAGTGATGGAAATATGAATTTGGAGCCAACATGATGAAATGGAAGAGAAGTGAGGTCAGAATTGTTGTTAGAGTAATAAGTTGCTGGGGAAATGCACTAAAATCCTGAACATTTGCCTCAAATAATTTGAGCCAAAAGGAACAATATACAGAGGAGAATCTGCCTGATTTGTTTTAAAAGGCCAGTTCTGGGAGAAAATAGAGTTAAAACAATTCTTGTTTTCAGACATCAGTCCAAAACTAACCGCATCATGACATTTTGTCAATACTGAAAACAAGTTAAAATAAAAGAGTTCTTACAAATTGTTAACTACCTACATGGAGAAAAGTTGAGAGTGTTTTTCCCATTTTGTTTTAATACAGATCTATATAATTTAATCGCAGTCCCTTCATCCATACATTTTCAGCTCCAATTTATTTTTCATTGCAGTAACTGTTTTCTCCGTTTCCAAGTTAAAGTGTCTTTGTTCCATTTAACTTCTTTTCAAGGTCTTTAATCTCCTTTCCTATCCCCAAAGCAAAGTTTACACAGTCTAATCCAATGAAAGAAAAAACTGCATATCCTCAAATATGCATGCAAATCATACTTGGAGAGTTACAAGAAATTAAGACTGTAAACTTGTTTTTACTAGGTGGTTGACTTGATAAAATGTGTGGTCTAGTGTAATATATGCAAATCCCTTTGGTCATGCATTTAGCCATTTAGTTTTTGGTGAACACGGCAGCACACACACACAGTCACAAACATAGACATGGCCAATTAGTCCAGTGTGAAACACATCAAATCAATAAAATAGATTTAATTATTGATTGTCTATGCTGATAGTGTGAATACTGCAAAATCTCAGATGGTATAGGAATTAAACATGGAGACTAGAAGGGAGGCCTTGACTACCAATTAATTATTTTATGTTATTCCCCTCTAAGCAATTAGCTCAGTGAAGGCAGAGACCCTGTCTGCCTGGCTTAATCTGTACAGCAGTGGTTTACACAGTATCTAACACAAATAAGATAGAAAAGAGATATGTGTAGACTGATTTTTCACAACTCAAAGTCTATGACTCCCAGCAGTACACCCTCAGTCATATTTCCAGCAAATGAAATAAAAGTTGAGATCAGTTCTACTGGTCATTAAATGTTCATTCTCTCAACAAAGCTGACAGTCACCTGACAACCTATATTTTTGTATTGCCATGTTTTCTTGTGAGCTAGGGTTACACTGTAAATTCTAGGTTCATTCAAATGATAGAAAATATGTTTTAAGTTCTAAATCAATGATCTGTTTTACATTTGAAATCTGCTTTCCAATTTCAAACATATTTCATTATCCTGCACAGCTTAGTGTTTAAAATAATCCAGATTTGCTTTGTTTCCACATTGCTCTCTTCTAAGTAATTTTGGGGATTCCTTTTAAACATACTGCTTTGGCAGGAGGTTGTTTTGACTGGCATTTATACAGTAGGGGTTCCCAGTGTCCACGGTATCTCTGAATCATTCTTTTATTGTTTATTGTGTTTATATTAGTTTCTAGCCTTTTCAGCAATTTATAGGAGGAAACGAATCAGCAGTGGGAATGCCATGTTGTCTAGGTCCCAAATCATTTTCTCAGGCCGGTGCTAGTGAAAACAATATGTTTGAGAGTAAATATTTTTTGAATGAACTGTGTGTAACTGTGACTTTTCAGGGACAAAAAATGAAATTCTAAAAAATGAAGCAGAGCAGGAAAGCAAGAAAAAGAAGGAGGAGGAAGAGGAAGAGGGGGAGGAGGTAGAGGAGGAGAGGAGAAGGAGGAAAAGGAGGAAAGAATTGATGGCATATGTTGGAGCTGTTTTATTTATAATAAATAGCTAGTGAACCAGAGTTATGTCAGCACATTGACAGTTTTTCCCCTTCATTTTCTTTAAAATCCCTGTGACCAAATTTGGTGATTTACTATGTAGATAATAAAGGCCATTTTGATGTGAAAACTAATATTTAAAAATATTAGGAAGGTAATTATAAAGAGTTTACTTTGTAGCCATAAAGGAAATGGGGTCCATTTATAGAAACAGACCGTTGGAAAAGCAGAGTGCTTACTATGAATATCTCCCAAGAGGTCTGCAATGATTACATAATAGATCAGACATTTCTGTTTCCAACCGTTGCTTCCGAACTTGCCCATATACTAAACATTTTCCATGGGGAGCATAACACATGTCCAAAAACATCACCATGGTTTATGGGATGTGTGACAAATGCAATTTGACGGTTGCGATAACCTAAGTTATTAGAAACAGTAGCATAACTTTCATATTTCTCTATCAGCCATTTTTCATTTAGAGAGAATTCACCTCTTTCCCAGGGCCTTCTCACCACCACCTGGAAAGCTCAGGCACGACCAATAGTTAGAAGTCCTTTCTCTTTCGTAATGTTAGACAGCATCAGTGCGGACCCGCAGCAGCAGGTAAAAAGCGATCAGGAAATGAAAGATCTTTGCTCCAAGTCTGCACAAAGACAACCAAGAAGGTGCAGTAAGTGACTGCTGGGCCATTGTGCACTTCTATATTGAACTCCAAAGCAGCGAGGAAAGTCCTCCAATCACCGAGTGGAATTTGGTCATTTTCTAAAATAGGGTTTTATCTTTCTCTTCCAGGCATTTTTCCCCCTCCAAACAGCCAGCAGGAGAACAGACTAGAAGAGGAAGGGAAAGGGCAGCAGTGGCAGCTGAGAACTTTTCGTGAAAGGTGAGGAGGGTGCCCGCATAGGAACACAGAGGAAATGCGAGCGATTGAAAAGAAAAGTTATTCTCCATTAAATCGTATCCTTCCCTCTGCTTTCCCTTCTCCCCCTTTCTCCTGGTGAGCACCAGTTATGGTTGGCAGAAAGCAGTATGTTACCCCTATCAAATAGGAGGCAGACAGACCTGAAAGGGCCGGAGAACAATGATGTCTGTGGAAGCAGGAGGTGGTAACCCACGGGACATTATTTAAGAAGATTCACGTCTGCATGCAATGGGATGCAATACATTTGGCAGGAACACGGGTCTATAACATAAAAGCATGGTAATTTCATAATCAACCATCTGTAAAACATTTCTCAAAATCCTTGAAGCCTGATAACTAATTCCCCTTTTAAATGCAGTGTCAAGGAGACAGAACTCCTAAGCTGCTCTGAGGATAACACGCCTACATCTTAATTTGGTCTTTGGAATGATTTCTTGATTTTTGGGAAAGCTACTCCTCAGGTTCTGTGAGAGGGAAGAAGCTCTAGAGAATAGTTCCTGTAAATTCTCACACCCTGGCAGGAAAAAAAAAGTCTTTATTTTTTCTTTTTTTTCCTCTTATTTGCTGTGGACTCTGATCCTACCCTATTGGTCTGAACCAGATACATCTCTCAGTGGCCACCAAGGAGTACACGAGACACATCAGCGTTCTCTCCAGATGACCACTGAAAATGCTGAGGTCATTTTGGCTTTGCTTCTGTAGCTCTTCTTGCTTTTCCCCTTGTTTCTGGGTCTCAGTGGGAGCTCCATGAGGGCAGGAGCCCCCATCTGTCCTGTTCAACATGCCAATCTCAGTGTCCTCCCAGACCCTGGCACAGAGTATGTGCTTGATAAATACTTGCTGAGTGGATCAATCCAGGTCTGCATGAATTAGAAATAGCCCACCCAATCTTAAAGGGTAGGACTCCCTGTGGATAGGATAATGCCCTCTCCCCAAGATGTCCATGTCCTAATCCAACCAGAACCTGTGAATATGTTAGGATACATGCAAGGTGGGGGTGGGGGGGGGATTAAGGTATTAGGTGGAATTAAGGTTGCTTATCAGCTGGCTTTAAAATAGGGGGATTATCCTGGGCCATCCAGGTGGGTCCAATATAATCACAAGGGTCTTTATATGTGGGGGATGGAGGCAGAAGGTAAAGGTCAGAGAGCAATATTTGAAGATGCTATATGGTTAACTTTAAAGATGGAGGGAGGGGCTTCAAGCCAAGAAATGCAGATGGCTTGGAGAAACTGGAAAACGCAGGGATGTGGATTTTTCCCCTGTAGTGTCCAGAAGGAAGGCAGCCCACTGACACCTGGATTTTAGCCCAGTGAGACCCATATTGTACTTCTGACCTCCAAAAATGTAAAATAAAAGTGTGTTGTTTTAAACAACTAAATCTGTGGTAGATTTTTATAGCAATGATAGCAAACCCACCCAAAGTCCCTTCTGTTTAGAGTGGACCTTTGGAAAAGTTGTGTAGCTAAAATGATGATTTTTATAACTTCCTTTTCCCATCCCATTATTGCTTTTTTTCTACTTAAGACACTGTTCTTCCCCACTGGTAATTCATTTATACTGTTTTAAGAACTATCTGCTTTTCATAAGAGGAAATATATAATTTTAATATAAACTCTAGTAGTTCAAAATTTTCTACACTCAAATAAATTGGGTGTCTTCTGACTCTCAGAACAGTGTTCTTTCAATATATGATTTCTACATAGACCGGGGGCAGGGTAGCCTAATCTGTGAAACATTTGACCATGTTGAATTATTTAGTCAATCTTTTGGGCTAAACAATCCAATTCAACCAAATCAAATTTCAAAAGAGCTTAGTGAATCCATGTTTTAAAGGAAATTTTATTTCAGATGATGAAGATCATCTTTGGAAGTTAGAACCATGAGCCTTTTTACTAGCTCCTAGAATATAAATTCTTTTACTTAACAAATAACCTTTAGATGATAATAATTGGTGCCCTGGAAAGGGCCTCAGAGCACATGCGTTTCAAAACACTCAGTCTGCAGATGAGGAAAGCAAGGCTAGAGAGGGAAATTGACATATAGAAGATGACACTGTCAGCTAGTGGTAAAGCTAAGCCTAAAGCCTAAAGCAAAGAATTAATAGTTGGCAGCCCTGTCTTCCTTACAAAATGTTTCAATATTATGTTTAGGTATTTAGTCCACTGAAGAGACATGAACACCTAGACAATTTATTTCCCCAGGAAAGCAGATACTGTAGAAATTTCATCACCACAATCAAGGCACAAGCTCATCAATGCTATCCACATAGGTTTCTCTGTTCAAACACATTTATTTTCCAAGGAAACTCTTAGAGAAACTTAGCCTTCATATATACAAGGATTCATTAGAACCTCCTTTCCTATAGAGGCATTATATAAAGTCCATTGGGCTAAATTAGAAAACAATGATTAATTGGAGAAAAATACAGAGAAATGTAAATATAGTAATGAAGACCAGATTTCCTGAAGTAAATTAGAGGAGAAAAGTTTTGAAGTTCTGTAGCCTTTTCTCCTTGTCATGCTTTGTGATAATACCATGTAGTGGATAATTTGAAAATCCACTTAGTTGTCAGAGCACCCAAATTAAAGTGTCCACCTTCCCCATGACCTTTTAAATTTGAAATTCTATACATACATTCTGCAAATAAGAAACAGGAACAGTTCCAGAAATTTAAACAGGTACCTTGGTATGGCATTTTTTAAGTTACTCTCAATCTTAGTCTTCTAATCAAGACAGGACCTTCTATTCTTGAGATAAAATTTTTCTTCAAAACTGACTATGGTAGTCATGAAATAGGAGGGTGTAACTCAAAACTCCAAGTCTGTCTCTAAAACATAGGCCAAAGTCAGCTTTCTGAATAATGAACTAAGGGGGTATGTGAACTTAAATTTAATCAAACAAATCAATACACAAATGTATGTTGAGATAATTTATGTGGCATCTACATCTAACACTTCCTCATTTTGGTTAGGTCAAAAATTCTGTCAAAATAATCTATGTGCTTTTTCTGCTTTTCTTCCTGACTAAAACATGGCAAAAACCATGATCAAAGTTTCAATGTAAGAATCCCATGTGGTATTTTATTTCTTTCATTTTTAGCAAAGGTCTGCACTTTATAGCATTTTGCATTTAGGATGAAATTTGGGATCTGGTTTTCTTCCCTGGATGAGCCGGATCAGCTATCCTTTGTCATTAAAAAAAAAAAAAAAAAAAAAATCTACTTTCCAATTTACTTGCTAAAATTGGTTGTTGCAACTCCCTGCTGGATTGGGAAGGCACCATCTGTTTTAATAATATTGATGGTGAAATGCAACTGGGAAAGCTCTGAGTGATCACGGTTCCACTTGGAGAAGAATCACCTTAAAAGTTCATGAATGTAGGTTAAACCCCAGCTAAAAGAGGTGGTATACTCATCAATACAGACTCACATGCCCTGGCAAGAAAGAGTTAGAGAACAAGAACATACATGCAAATCTACACTGAGAAATAATTTAAATATCAGGCCGAAAACAACGTGTACATATAAGTGAAAAGTGACAGCAGTGAAAGAAATGTGATATTCAGTTCAGTAGAAATTTTAACATTTTGTTTTGTTTTGTTTTGTTTTGTTTTCACATTTGTTTGCTGTTTGTTTTTAGTATTCAGTCGCTACGGGAAAATGAAAAAGTTGTGCCACCAAGCCCAAGCAATACTAAACCTTTACTCTCTGGGCATTCAATAGAAGAATTTCCTTTTCCTGCTGATGAAACCAAGATTCTATTTTGAATCTGGGCAAACTTTGAAAACTGAGCAAGCCACTCACTTACTGGTTGGTTGATGAACTGATTTGGTCTTAACTGGAATCAATATTAAATAACTCAAGCAGAAACACATACATATAACACAAATTTGGGAAATTCCCAACATTTCCAGGGGGAAAGGATCCCAGACTGCCATAAACACCTTCCATAGTCAGCACCTGCTGTTTCATTCTTGCTCCTTTCAAGTGATTCGAAATGTACAGCAAATTATATGAGCAAAATCTGGAATCAATCTTGTTTAAAAAGACATTTTAACATATTAGATTATATCTGCCAATAATACTAGTGCTGATATTTTAATGTAATCCTAAAAATGTCCAGGAGTGACTTTGCAAAATTTAACTGTGTATTAAAAGTTGAGCTTGAAATAAGCAAGTGTAATCCTGTAAAGATAAATATAATCCTTTTACTGGCATTGATTTCTTTAGCATCTTATCAAGTTCCCTGTTGTAGCAACAGCCTTTTTCTGTTTTCCTATCCTGCTTAACCAGAGGATGACTCAATCCACAGACCAAGAACTGTGGTACAGTTATAACATTCAAAACAGTTTATGTGTAACGGCTTAGAGTTCCTCCCGAATTGGATCCTAGATCACTAAGCTAAATGCAAGTTAACGGATTCTTAAAAATAACCCCTGACATGAGTCATACTCTTCAAAAGAGCTCTGGAGAATGTTTTCCACAGAAATGGTAAAGCACAAGGCACTGGGATGTGCCAAGTTCTCTTCAGTGAGTCATGTGATTAACTTGCGTCAGCTGCATGCTATGTTATATCTTTCATATCCCTGGCACTAAACTTGAATAGCTTGAATGATTTGTTGAAACACAAGCCTTTGCAACAGTTTCAACTATTCCTCCCACGCAGATTCCCCAAACGAATCTGTGCCGAAGTAAAGGTGTATCAGAGTATACAGAGTGCAGTTCACTCAAGACACAAGGGAGAGGAGGGAAACCAAAAGTCACAAACAAACATTGTTGGCTTGGGCTTGAAAAAGGAAAATTGTCCTTCTTAAAACTGTCCCCTCTTCAGACTCGAGCACTGAAAGTTAAATAAGTTTTCCCCCAAGGCAGGGTATAGGAGAGAGATGAGAGAGAAATATTCAAACTACTCTAGATTGTTGAATAAATGAAAATTGTGAGGGCACTGAAATCCAGATGCCAACCTCCATGCCTGTGACAAGTACAAATCCTGAAGAGCCAGACTCTTCCCTGTGTCCCATGGCTGTGGAGATTTCATTCCTCATAAATTTATTTAGTTGATGCTTCTGGGGTTTCAGGCTTTACCAGATTCAGGAATATTTACACTTTGAGGATCCTGTAAGAGAGGAGAAATTGCAAACATTTTCTAATAGTGAGATTTCAGACATGAGCATCTATTTTTGATGAGAACATTTCTAACACTCAAGAAATTATACAGCGTATATGATTGCTGCTCCACGTATTCAAAAGGATAACACAGATATTTCAAACCCTTATTAAAATATGTAGGGTGTTGGGCTTGGTTTTCCAGGGCTACTATGACAAATTCCACACAATGGGTTGGCTTAAACAGTAAGCTTTTATTGTATCATGGTATTGACGATGAGAAATGGAAAATCAAGATGTCGGCAAGGCCATGCTTTCCTCCTGGCTTAGTAGATTCTGGTATAGCAGTCCTCTATCACATGGAGATGTCTCTCTCTCCTCTCTGGCTTCTTTTGCTTCTGGCCTTCGGCTTTTCCTGACTTCTGCATCTGAATTACTTCTCTGTATAAAACCTCTAGACACTCCTATCAAGGCCAACCCTGATTCACTCTGGCCTCATCTAAAAAAATTTTCAACCTAAACAACAACGTCTTCAAGAGTCCCATTTCCAAATGGTCTCACACTCAAGCAGAAGCTGGGGTTAAGACTTAAGAATGACTTTTGTGGGGGACATAATTCAAACAGATATAAATTATAAATGAGGAAAATAAACTGGTCCTGCTTCTTAACTGAACAATAAATCATGCACTTTTACTTGGAAATACATTATTTAGAGGCACATTGGCCAAGTGATCTGCTAATAGAATAGTTTTAGGTGCTGATTCTCACAGGATATGTCTTTATAATCTTGTCTCTCTTATTTAAAAAGATCCAACATTCCATTGTTTCCAAATAAGAATAAAAGCTTCCCAACTCTATCATGATTAAAAAGAAAATCATTTGGAGGATTTAGAAACTGGTCTGATTGGGCTAACAAGAGGTTCAAAGAATATTTAGGCCTACTTTAACACAATGGACTGACTCTTGACTCTTTGCAGAGCTGGCTGGCATCGTGTGGACCTAGAATCATTCCCATGTATGTTGTACATGTAAATGCACCATCTCCCACCACCCTTTCAGTGTCCGATTTCTTGGAATAGTAATAAATGTATCCTTATCCTCCACCTCCCCATCTCCTACATATTGCTCGACTGATGACAATCTTCTAAATTTTCTATGTCAAAGAAAAGTTGCTTACTAAGGTCCTCAGTAAGATCTTGATTTCCAAATCTTTTCTCTCATTTTTTTCCTGTTCCTTGACCTTCCATAGGTGCTGGCACTGATGATCACCTCTTCTTCTCAGAACATGCTCTTCCCTCCGTTTTCATGGCATCCCTCTCTTCTGATTCTTTCTTTTTTGTTTTCTTCTTCTGATTCTTATTTAAACAGCAATCTCTGTTACCTATTTATCTTCTCTTTCCATCATTTAAGGCTGGGATAGTTGTCCCTCTTAACATATAGTATGCTTTTAAATGATCTTCCTTCCACATTTTCCTTGCTTTGGTGGCAGTGGCATGTGTGCATGCTTGTATGCATGTGTATCTGCATGCATGTGTATGTAGGTGTGCAAGTGTGTGTGATTAATAATCCATCTCTCCTCCCAATATCATCTCCTCCCAATAACTTCTACTCCTTTGTTTCCATCTTCCAGATCTAATCAGTTCCCCAAATTTGCCAAATCTATTTTAGAAAATGTCTCTCAAGTCCAGAAAAGTGGGGGCAATCAAGTGGTGAGAGTAAGAAGTATAAAGACAAATTGAAAAAGAAGATTTTAAAAACAAAATTTAAGTGTTGCTATTCCCAAGTGTTGCCATTCCCAAGTGTTGCCAATGATCAGACTGTCTATCCAGTATTGTAGAATATCTGTAGGTATGACTCAAAATATCTGTCTACGATGAGAAAAGCAAGACTTTCCATACCATATTCACAATAAACCTGATTCTGTTGTATAAACTAGCTTGCTTATTACAGAAACTATTCATTCTTAGAGC